>NC_048301.1:53338608-53638608 GCF_013100865.1 Trachemys scripta elegans | reverse complement strand
TATGACATTAATAACAGAAGGAAATGTCTTAACACCTTTTTATCTGCTGTATGCTTTGGTACTTTCAGCATAACTACCTGGCCCTGCTGTGAATGGGAAGTTTCACAGAGCTCTTCTTCAGTCTCTTTGTAACCAAAGAGTGTGTTAGCTGAGGGGGCGGGGGGCGGGGGGGGCTGACAGAGAGAGCAGGAGTGGGAGAGGAAAAAAGACGCTAATATCTGAAATGTATAAATGTAGCTTTTACCATAGGATTGACAGTGCTGTAGAGTTTACCTAGACAGGTTTTGATCTTGGGTGTGTAAATATATATGCTGAGGTAAGATATTGGTTTTGAGAGCTTTGTTTTTTTTCTGTACACACACACATGCACACAAATTCTTCTGTTTCTTTGATTTTTTTATTAAACCCCCTAGGACAATTTACGATTTATTCATTGTTTATACGTACGATTTATACAAAAGGTACGTTGATGAAGATTTCAGCACTGAAAACACAAATGTGGGGAAGATACATTTCAGTCCAACAGGAAAGCTGTGGGAAATGATTTCTTTTTAAAAATGTAACCCAGAGACTTAAGTTCTGCTGTCTCCCTTTTATTCTGTACCAAGAGCTCAAAATATACTATGAGATTTTTTTTAAAAAATAGGTGAGATCTATTTCTTGTATTGGTTACAGAGTTGGATGTCAGTGAACTTTGTCTTCTGCCTCTTTTAAGAACAATCTGCATATTTCAATCTATTTCTTTAATTGCACAGAAATAAGCTTAATGGAAATGACCAAGTGGGACTGCAGGAGAAAAACTGATTTAATAACTTTTTGTTTCACTCATTTCGAAAGCTGGATGGCTACAATCCCATTAAGCTTGTACAGTACACATGGTTGGGCTTCCATAAAGCCATCAGAGCTGATCTTCCTAAATAGGTTAAAGGATGACATTGAGATATTTTAAGCAGAGATTATTTAATATTTTTCCTTTCAGATTTTATAGTTAGGTGATTCAAGAGCTGATTTGTTACACCACATAGCATTGGTGCATCTTTCCCCCACAGCTTTCAGAAGTCTTGCAAGCATTGAAAGCAGAATATCTCCTGGGTATAAGAGAGGTGATCTGAAGCAAATATTCTCCTTCAAGGACATTCTGTTCAATCCATTATCTCCTGCCTATGTGCAATATGGTACTCTATCAAAATACAGTGACTGAATACAACTTGTATTTCAAATAAATTAATGCATTGATTTAATGGAAGATTTGTACTGTATGGTATAAAGTTCTCCAAATGAACACTGAAATCCTAAACAGAGAAACTTTTTGTGTGTCCAAAGTTAAATCATCATCGCTTCTTTCAGAAAGCGTTGACTTCTACAGATCCAACTTATTCTGTGTGTGAAAATAAAACTATTCTGATCTCTCTGACTAGTAGCTGGCACTAATATTTTAGCCTTTTTTGGTAACCTGTTTTTACTATTATAAGTATGTCTGGCACCAGGAATACATATTAAGAACACTTGACAATTTACTAATTTATGATGTCTTTACTTGTATTTTAATATTTTTGGCAGGCCAGCCAGTGTTGATGTATTAGCCAAGCATTCAAAATACAGACTTGAGATCTTGAAGGCTTTTTTTTTTTCAACTTTCTCTCATCTGAACACTGAATATTTTTGACATATTTTAAGATTTAATTTTAAAAACCAGACGGGGTACCTGAGAACTGCACCCTTCTGTTTCATGCAAGTGCCCTTTTACCAGTGACTCACTGCTCTGGATTTCTGGCTTCATCTTTTGTATAATTAATTCATGGGTAGATTTTGCCCATTGTTGATCCTCCTACTACTGTCTTTTCTCTTTTGATACCTATCTGTCTGAACTTTCCTGACATTTTCCTGATTACTGCTCATTGCTGGAATCTCATTTATTTTGGGATCACATTCAAAACTTCTCACCTTCCTTTTTTAAAACTTCCATAGACTGACTTCCTCCAGCCTACCTCTTCTCTTCAGGCACTGGTTCCTTCCCATCAAAAAATCTGATTACTGACGGACAAGAGAGCCTTCTTCTCTGCAGCTCATTCAACCAGGAGCAGCCTTCTTGTTTCATGAGCCCTTTGACTCTCTATGCTATTTGAAATCTCTTCAAACCATTTTTTTACCTTTGACTGTCCAACCTAAGTTTGCTGTCTCATTGCTGTTTATCTTTGTAGTTGTATTATTTAACGCTAAAGGATTGTGAAATACATTGTGTACAATCTGAAGTCTTTTGCAAGCATTTTGAAAGACACGGTGTACAAAATAAAGTTGCAGAGAGCTGAATTTAGGTCATGCTTCTTTTTTCTGTTCTCTGTTTTTTTCAAAAATCTTGAGTCTTTTTCAAGTTATGCACAAATCCAAGTCAAAGGTGGATGATATCTTTGAAAAAAAAAAGATCACGAATATGATCATGAACACCAATTTGCTTGTGCACCAGCTGGAAAGTTTGGAGTCTGGTTTGCTATATCTGTAGCAGTCACAGGAGGAGTCATCTCCATAAAGCTAAAGATCTTGAGAACATTCATGATAATCTGTTGCATTTTTATAGCACATTTAACCTCAGAGGATCCTGAAGTGCTTTACAAATTATGTATACAAGATTCCCTTTGTCCACCACTGGAGTATTTAACAGCGCAGAGCACCAATACACAACACTGTAGGCCATAACGTGCACAATCAGTCCCTCTCCACAGGCCTGGAAAGTCCCGGACATAGATGAGCTTTTGTGGGTCTGCTGCATATAGGGGGCATAGGGGAGTACCATCAGAGACTGTAAACCTTATATACTGTGGAGCAAAACTATGCAAATCCACTGGTCAGACCTCCAGAAGCAAAGTTGTCACATAATGAACTGCAACCTTACAGCTACAAAGGCAACCATGAAGCTTTATTATTTTCTGTGACTCAGGAAAGAAGAGTCTACCACTCACAGACTTCTGCTGTGAGCCCCTCTGCCTGTCTGTCTGACTCTGACAGGGAGAGGCCTTTGCATTCCTTCGTAATTCCTATTGAGAAATGTTCACATATTTTATACTGATGCCAAATCATTATTATTTCCCAATTTTTTCAAGAAGAATGTTGTTCCTTTGAGATAAGAGTTCTAGTTTGGGTCAGAGCTAAGGCTTATTTCTGTCAGAAGCCTATCCACACCTTCTATTAGTTCCCATCTTTTATTAGTCAGAAAAAATACATTTTTGGGGCATCAGATTTCTCTTGTCACATCAGAGAGGAGACCCAATCCCATTCTATAGAACAGACATTCAAACCAAAATCTTGCCTATGAGTTCATGATGAGAGCAGATCAAGAAAAAAACAGGTTCATTCAAATGCAAAACCCATGCAGCCAAACTTGGGAGATTTTGCACAGTTCTAATGCCATGACTATTGAGATTCAAACGGAGAGCATTAAATGGTATGAGGCAATGAGGAAAAGAAGACAAGAAAGGAGGCCAGTGCCAAAAGTAAAGGTATTATTAAGAACTAACCAGAAAGCCAAAAATAAACAAGAATAAACCCAGAGGAATGAGGACCTGGGAGAATGACTGCTCTCTGTTTATCAGATGGCTTTGGGGAAATGGGCCATGGCCTGCCACCTCAGCGTTAGTCAGTGGTTTGTAATCAGTAAAATATTAATATACCAAGGACCAAGGAAAAGAAATATTGTATCCAAGAAAAAGATCATTAAATGCATTTCAGTATCTCTATAGTTCTTAAAACAAGATTTTAAAGTGGTAATGCAAAACTGCCCTTAATCCATATGCTCCATATCTGGGAAAATCAGCAGAGACAATGGTTCCAGAAGTTGGGGCAGAAGGGGTACCCTAAAGGAAGAGAACAAAGTGGGAGATAAGTGATGGAATCACCATTTATTTGCCATCTTTCTGTAAATGAGTGATCTGTCCTAGGTGCCTCTGCATAACAAATGATAAATACTAATCACAGAGATTGGGTGGACAATTGGCATCTGCAAAATCCTAGGTGGTGACCCTTGACTGCTTTCATTTTTGATGTAGGAACTAAAATACACAGACATTCAGATCCATGGTTTGGACACAGGCCGTTTCCTTAATTGTTATGGATCTCATTTAAAATTAACGATTTAAATAGAAATAGTCAAAATATCCCCCTGCTGCTGTTCAGGTTAAGCAGTGCCAGAGATGAGTCTCTATAGTACAATCCCCATTGCAGAGAAAAAGCTTTCACAGGTTGAGATCCTGACACTCACATAATTATTTAGAGAAAGACAGTTCTGGTACTTCAGCTTTCGTACTTCAGAAGAGGAATGGAAACATTAGGAAAAGTTTTTTCTTTGATGTAGAATATGCTGCCACTTTTTTGTTATTAAAATAGGAGCTAACTTTAAATAAATAAAATTTTGCCTGGAGGCTTCTGAAAACTAATGTTGTGTTTTGACAGTGTCATTTTTCTGATTCCTGAAAGCATTATGTGAGTTAACGTAGGACTTCATCATGAGTTTTTCCTCTGCGCTACATACAGTAAATTATTTTTTCATCTCCGTTTTTTATTTGATTTCTCTCCCACACATATACCGCTTTGCAACTTTCTTGTTTGACAGCTGTTACCCATCACCTTTGCTCCCCCTTTTACTGTAGGGCAGATATTGTGGATGTGTTGGGGGGTTAAGGAAAGGAGCAGAGGTGTTGGGAGACTGCTCCCACTATTTTTCATTGGGTGAAATGAATGAAGAAAAATATTCTTTGAAAGTCCTTGAAGAGGAAAACAAACTAAGGAAATGAAGAAAGGTCAAACAAAAAGATCTTTGAGATGAAAGAACTGTTTTTATAAAAAGGACATTCAAAGAATATGCAATTTGTATGCAAAGCCTCTTTAATTGGACTTGTAGGTTTTATATCCTCCAAATTCATGTCTTGCTTTAAAGAATATTGATGAAAGGATGATACAGGACTTTCAAAAGAAGCAGATAGTGTTCAAATAACAGCTGATTTGAGACCTCAGTATTTGATGATAATATATGGCCCTCTTTTAAAAAGCCAAGATTCTTTTAGGTCTATGCTCAACTAGAAAACTCAAATAATGTGTGCTTAGTGAGTGAAAAAAGATTGCTAAAAGCACAATGTGTCTTACAACATAAAGTGCAACCCTAAAATTACACGTTGCTGAGCATTCTTAATGTGCTGTGAGCAATTTCATATACTGTATTTCAAATACTGAGTGCTCTCTCACTCTGTGTGTGTGTGTGTATATATATAAATACACATACACACACACACACACACACACATATATATATATATATATATATATATATCAACGGTGGTCAAACTTTCTGACATGTCACAGAGTGAGTTCAAGATGTAAGTAGCTCTGACCGAAGGACAACAATTCTGTTTTGAAACAACTATCAGGGTTTCCAAATTTGTTTTTGTTTACACTGGAACAAAAATGAAAGATGCTCAGGGCCAGTGCAACCCATTAGGCGACCTAGGCGGTCGCCCAGGGCACTGCGATTTGGGGGGCAGCAACCATGGCAGTATTTCTGCGCCGGGACTTTCCGCCACCTCTGTGTGGGGGCGGCATTTCGGGCCAGGACTTTCCACTGCCTAGGGCGGCGGAAAAGCTGGCGGCGCTCCTGAAGATGCTGGACATTTTCGTGAAATGGAATAGTTTCAAAATATCTGTTTTCTGAGCTAAAAGGTCAGGTTTTCAATTTGGATTGGTTTTCTCTCTCTCTCTCTCTCTGGACCTCAGAACTGTCCCATCAAAAATGTTGTCCAAATTGACACATCTTCACGAAATGTTTCAGCTTCAACAAAACAGAATATTTCTGTTAAATTACATGTAATCAAAAATTTTCCTCCCAGTTCTACTTCTAAGGCTCTGGGCTATCACTCGTCGTGATTGCTGTTAACAAAGCAGCCATGTGTAATTGGGAGGCAGCAGAGGCAAGCAGATCAAGCACAGGTCTGGGCGATCGGAACGTTTAAATTCTAATTCCGGTTCTGCCACTGACTACTATGCTCTTAAACAAAATTCTTAGTCTCTCTGTGCCTCAGTTTCCCCACGTGTAAGATGCGGATAACTGTAATCAGCTTGTAAAGTATAGTTAGGATTTAATTGGTTTATGTATGTGAAGTGCTTGTAAGGCTGTTATTAGTAGAGTGGCTGCGGAGATGTCTGAGGCTGCTTACACATGTAATGGATTCCATTGGTAATGTGGTAAGTAATTTTAGGCCAGCACAGTCCTTACCACAGCAACTAATTCTCAGTAAAAGGAGAGAGGATGATGATATGACAGGAGGAGAGGTGGGACTTGACAGAGGTTTTGGTTGACAGTCTGGAACAGGGAGCCGCAGATCTCTTCTCCCTACTTTCCACCCCAAGAAACCGTTCAGAAATAAACACTGAAAACAGTGTGAAGTCGGAAATAGTCATTCCTCTTTCTCTTTCAGTCCGGTTCTTTTCCAGTTGTCCAACCTTGTTAACTCAGGCCAGCACTATTGCTCTGGAAACACCCAGAGTAAAGTTTTAGAGAAATGGAGTTTTCTGCCTGTGTCAGACAGGTGTCACTGTTTCTGACAAGAGTGGATTTTCTTTCTCTGTAGTGCCAACCCACATGCTCAAAAATCATGAGATTGGTTTTAAAAATCATGGGATTTAAAAATAATTTTGGAGTTCTTTTTATTTGCCTTCTGGTCTCTGAGCCTTTAGGCTACACTGGCTTCATATTTTCAAACTTTTCTCTAGAAACACAAGGGCTAGAAACTTACTCTTTCTTTTTAATGAAAATGGATATGCTTAAATAATCACTTGACTCCAGGAGCAGGGGCTTAAAAAAAACAGGAAATGTTGTGAGCCTCACTATAAAATCATGGAGTTGGCAACACTGCTTTTTTGTTTTCTTCCTGCTTTGCAGCTCATTTATCTCCTCCTTTTTGGTTTTTGGGCGGTACTTTTCTCCTGCTCTTTTGTTTCCTTTTCCCCACTTTGTCTCTCTTTTCTCCCTTCGCTATGCCACACTCTCCTACTCTTTAGTTATTATCTCTCCTCTTTAACTTCCTTTCCTTTGGTGCGTGTCTGCTAACTCCTCCCTTTCATCCCTCCTCTGCCATTGTGTGTTTTCCCCGCTCTTTCCCTTCCTTGCCTCTTTTTTCTCTGTGTCCTCTTATCTCCCTCTATGTTGCCTGTTTGCCCTGGCCAAGCTTCCTGGATGCTCTCGCTCCCCCTCTTTGTTGCACCAGTGAGCTGTCCTGCAGCTTTTCCAAGAGGCACCAACAAGCTGCAGTAGAAGGGACTGAACTCAACATTTCCTCTCTGTTATCTGCTCCTCTCTCTTGCTGAGTCACCTTCAGGTGTTTTGACATTTTGAGACAGGATGGGGAACTAACACATAGGTGAACTGCTGCCTCCTAATGGGCTACATGAAAAGCCTCTAGGGTCTGCACTTGCCCCTCCACAGAATATGGAATTAGTATCATCATAAATAGTAAACAGAGACTAATGGCTTTTTCCACAGCTGCATCAAGATATTCACCGATTCCACCTCAATGCCTCTGATTTCTCTCAGAATTTCACCAACAAGGTTCAGTGACAGCTTAACCCTTTCAGTCACTGTTGCTGAAAGTGAAAAGTTTGGGTAGGATTTTCAAAGCACTGAGGTGCACAAGTCCCATTGACATCTAAATGGATTAGTGCTTCCAAACCACTTAGGGCATGTCTACACTATGGTCAGTGGTGTGACTGCAGCATGTGTGGACATACCCGAGCTAGTTTTGCTCTAACTAGCTCCAATAACAGTAGGAGTGAAGTTGTGGCAGAAGAGGTAATACAAGCCTAGCTGGGACTCTGGGTATGTACTTGCAGCTAGCAGGAGCTTCCGCCTGGGCTGCTGTGGCTTCACTGCTATTGTTATATGATATTCCCTTAGGAGCTTTGGAAAAATCCCACACTTAGGGCTTGTCTACACTTACCAGTAGATTGGCACTGTTGCAATCGATGCAGCAAGTGTCGATTTAGCGGGTCTGGTGAAAACACGCAAAATCGATGGGAGAGCACTTTCCCATCGATGTGTACTCCACCTCCCTGAGGAGCATAAGGGAAGTCAATGGGAGACACTCTCCCATTGACACAGCGCAGTGTTGCCACCGTGGTAAGTGGATCTAACTTTGTCGACACTGAAGTTGCATAAGTTAGATCAATTTGCCCTGGTAGTAGACCAGCCCTTAGTTCCCTAGCCCACACCAACCTAAAGGCAGGAAATAAGGAAACTTGCTCCCTTCCCTAGTATCTTGAACCAAGATTTCCTAGGTTCACACAAAGGGGCATAACAAACACATGGTTGAATCAATCTGGCACAAAAATGGACACATTTTACAAAACCTTCTGTGTTTTTCTGTTCTCTTTCCTGCTCATTAATACTAGATTTTCAAAGGAGCTCAGTGCTCATTTAAGTGGCCCAAGTAAATATGTATATATTGGGTGCTGATCTGTTTTGAAAATCTGACTTTTATGTCAGTATCTAAATGGGAGCAAATCTCTTGTGAAAATCTGGCCCTAGTTGTGGGTACTGAAAACTCAATAAGCTGGCACTAGATACTGTTCCGATTAATGTTGCCCAGGCCATAAGTACATTACTGATTAGAGACAGAGCAAGTTGAAAATCTTGCTACTCAGATGCCAGAACATTTTTAACTGTTCCAAGCACAGGAGGCACTGAAGCTGCAGTAATTGTGAAGTACTGTCTGTGGTGTCAATTTTATGTCATGATCTTGTCGTGAAAGAGAAATCTGAGACAAGACTTGTTCTGAACATGTAACAGACTGAGGGAGCATGAACTATATGAGCCCCCAAAAGAGAACTTGTCTCTCTCCCCCCACCCCCATGCCTTTCTTGAGTGCCAGATTTTCTTCTGCCTTTAATTAAGTTTTCCTTAGGCTCACAAGCTTTTCTTAAAGGGAGCCTGCTTGCCCTGATGTGTTTTTCTGAATTCTCACTGTTCCAAGCTCTTCCTGCAATATTCAGTGGACAATGCTGCCTCCAAGTGTCCAAGGTATAGAAGACAATTGACAATCTTTTTTTTTTTTTACACTTTACTTTTTTTCCTCTCTCTCTCTCTTTTCTATTCCAAAATTAATTTTGGACAAATTCCGAACGAAACAATTTTTGGAATTGTAAATACCAGCCTTCAAATTAAATACTAACCTCCTACGCATGTATTATTCACAGTAGTTAAAGTAATCTTGTGAATTCTGAGGTTCTTTGTGAGTGTGCCAATTAATAATATGAATATTATACCTACATAAAGTCAGTGGAAAAATTTGCTGGCTGTATAATTAGTCTTGGTACCTTGTGGAAAAGATTTATGATGCCATCGCTTGGCCTTTTTAGGTATTGCATATGGTGTAATGTATAACTAAATCCATATTCCATTTCCATGTTGAAGATTTTGGTTTTGTATCGGTCTTGTGTACCTTTAAAGAATTCACTTTTCACTCCTGGAAATTCAAATGTTAGGACCAAATTGAGAGGAGATATGTAATTGGTTGGAGTGTGATTTATACATGGAGAGGGCAAAAGGGCAGGACTGTAGCAGGAAAAAACAACCAGCAGGAGGGGTTACATTTATGAAAGAGGAGTCTCTTTACCTTACACCCATATTGGTTGCTTTCTTGTTCTATATACCACCCCCTACACCCATTTGTACTCTCACAATTTACCAATATGTACTTTAGGTCGTCACTGTATTAGTCCCCATTCCATCATTCACATAAAATAAAATAATCAGCTGCTTTCTTTCCACAAAGCCACCATTTTCAGATTTGGTGTATTTGACGAATTTGAAAGAAATAGGCTGCTGGGGTTGTTTGTCTGACAGCATGAGGTGTTGCGACGCAAAAGGCCCAGTGTTGGATTTAGATGTGTATTGGTGCTCTTCGGGCCAGTCAGGTTTGGAATGGCCTAGGATGGGGACATTACCCAGGAGGACCAGGATTTAGAGGCCCTCCAAGCATTAGCAGGTCAAGCTCATATCCCAATGATCAATGGAGTTCTGGCAGGTATGGGATCTAGGGCTCAGCATCACTTGGACTCATTACGCTATTTCAGGACCTCACCACTAAAAAGGGGAAGAACCAGGAAGCACAGGGGTTGGAGATTCTGGTTGGGGTTGGCTCCAATTGTACTGTGCTGCCTTTTATGTTTGAATTTAGTTAGCTCTTAGGCTATGCATTATGAGGCATGATCTGATACTTCTTAATGCACAGGGCAGTAGTATGGTAAAGGTCAGCAAATGGCAGGAAGGTAAGCCTAGCAAGGAGGCTTTAGAGACAATCAAGGTCAAAGGCAAGCAAAGAGACCCTGGGCCCACCAGAGAATCAGTGACATTTTCCATTAAGCTAAGCACCATTATTGCCTGGCTATAAGAGGCTCAAAGCTTGAGTTTGCTGGGTCAGCAGCTCAAGAGCTGAATTTATCATTTTTAAGAACTCACATCTTTCTAAGGGCTGCTAAAGGAGGTAGGGAAGTGAGGAGAAAAGCTGAAAGGAGAGAGAGAAAAGGAGAAGGGGGGGGGGGGGATGGAAAAGAAGCTATGAACAATGGTTAAGAATGGGGCCAGAGAAAAGATTGGGAGAAGAGAATTTTTGAACGAGGATGAGTTGGGGAGAGTCAAAAAATAGGGTTTGGGGAAAAGTAGAAAAGAAAGTGGAGAAAATAAACTAAAATGGAGCAAGGAAGAAAAGCAGAAAACCTGGAAAGCTATTTTTTTCTGATCAAAATAGTTGTCCTGCATTCTTTTACATACAGGAGGCAGGCAATATGGATTATATAAGTGAGCCTGCAGTATGTGTTGTAGTGACCAAATATGAAATATTCGTATTTTTAAATCAGTGTTATGATTTGTTTGCTAATTATTTTCCAGAAATACCAGTAGAATTTGAGTTTAGGAACAAATGCTCTATGATACCAAAAAACATAAGAGGCTTTAGGACAATTTAACAGGATTTCACATGATCAGTCAAAACATCCTGAAACTACTCAAATATTCAAGCAGTGATTGCTATCTTTTTTGGAGTATTTGAAAATCAAGCAAGCTTTACTGTGTCCAGATCTGTAATGACTTGTGTGTGGAGAGACCCTCTATGGTATTCTCCACTTAGATTGCATTGGAACAAAGTGATCGGGGTCTCCTTACACACAAGTCTCAAAAAGGCAGCTTGTAAACAGTAACTGCAGCAGCAGCTTGCTCCTAGGCCAACAAAAGTGAGGGGTAAAGGGAAAACAAGAGGGAGACAAACGTGCAGTCCTGCCCATGGAGCATTAGGTAGCCCATTTTGGCAGCCCTGAAGGTGCAGATGTGTTCCCTCTTAATATTTTAATGAGTTGAGCAACTGACAGTCCCAACTGATCACTCCTTTTTTTCCCCATGGCTGTTGCTAAACAAAACAAGGGTAAAACCAGCTCTTTTTTCATAGCCTTCTCAAGCGGCTTGTCTGAACTGTGCAGAAATTCATGCCACCCTAAGCCAGTCTATCTCCCAAGCCCCACTCCACTCTCTCCCGCAGACCCCAGTCCCCACTGACTCACATCCCATCCCAGCCTCTCAGACATACCAGTTTAGTCTCTTCAACACATCCCAAACCAACATATCCACTTCATTCACCCACCTGCACCTATCCTACCTACCTTATCCCAGTCTATCCCATAGCCAGCCTTGTCTCTCCCATGCCCCACTCTTTAGCACACTCCAGCCCAACACACCTCAATCCAGCCTGCACCAGACTCTCATTTCTTCCCTTATGTGAACTGTATTGGACCTTAACGCCACAGCTCACACCGATTCCATTAGAGAGCAGCGAGGCAGAGCTCACTGTCTGTCACTGGCTGGAGGTGCTGCTTCCGGGAAGGAAGGTTTTGCTTTGCTTTGTTTCTTTTTCCACTTCTTCCATGACCTCGACCCATCCTGTTTTCTTCCTTTTTTCTTCTCTCAGCGTTCTATCTCCTGACTCCTTTCTCTTTCTCACCTCTCTCTATCTGTCTCACTCTTTTTTTTTTTAATTCTCACTTTTTCCTCCCCTTTTCTCTTATCTTTCCGTCCACATTGTCTTTAGCCAACCAAAGCTCCAGCAGAGTATTGCAGTCATGGCCACCCTATGGAACTTCTGATTTGAGAGGAAATTGGGTAATGCCATGAGCCCCCACTTATCCGCGATATATGTTCTTCCAACCCCCTCATTGGCTTTGTCTACAGTGAGCAAACACATTGTGTTAGAAAACATTTTAACTATTATTATTATTAAATATTATTATTTATCATTTGTATTACCATAGCGCCTGGGGGGCCTAGTCCTAGACCAGAACACCGTTGTGTGGGGCTCTGTACAAACACAGAACAAAAAGACAATTCCTGTCCCAAGGGGCTTACAATCTAAGTATAAGACAAGAGACAACAGATGGATTTAGACAGACAGAGAACTACAAGTAAACAATGAGACAATATTGGTTAGTATGTTAGTGTTCTCAGCAAACCAAAGGCCTAAGTGCTGTCAAGGTTTTTTGTAGGTATCACAGCGAATGAGAGTTATGAGTGATCAACATACAAAGGATTTTGAGGTTCTAGCTACCGTTAAATGTGTACAATTTTGCCTTAGTGTTAGCAAGGATGGTTGTGTTTCAAATGCATTAGTGGATTGTATTTCACTCTAGAATCCCATTCTCCACAGCATGAAACTCTCTCTCTCCTCTTCATTCCACGGCTGGTATTTTATTTGTTTTTATGAAACACCTTTAGAGACACTCAGCACTTGCTAGTTAAATGTCCCCTCAGCATTGAAAACACAGCCAAAAAACTCCCTGGATGATGTTGATATCTGGTCCTCAATCTCTGTACAATGACACATGTACTACAGGCATATTTGGGACCACAGCAAGGCCAGATAGAGCAAAACCACTGAGGAGCAGTCATGGTGTTCCCAACACTCAAACACAGCAGTAATTAAAACACAGAGATCATTCAGCCAAGATGAATGTCTGGCCCTCACAGATCCTTCCTTTGTCTACTGATTCCATCACTCCAGAGTCTATCCCCCATTTTTGCTGCTTCACAGTTGATAATTTAGTGGTTGGCATTAAAAAATCAACATTTCTTCACAGTTCCAACGCAGCGGTATTGTACTACCACAGTTATTTCCTGTACTAAGTAAAGGGGAGAAATGTGGTACCTTAAACCCTTGTTGGTACTTTGATGGCAACCACTAAACCTCAGAGTCCTTTTTGCCATAACTGCCTTCTTGCACATGTGCTGAGCTCATGTTTAATAGGTTACAATGCTATGCCCCTTTTTTATCAACCACTTTCACTGATTTCTGGATTCCATAGCTTTCAAGCACAGTTAACCAGTTGCACAGAGAAAAGGAATTTAATAAATCATGGAGGCGCACAGTCAAGGATTTTTATGCATTCCTTTCCTATGTAAATGGTCTGTAACTTTTTCATGAATCTGATCCATAGACTCTTGCTTTCACACTTCAACCCCCTCACCCCCACCACCAGTACAACAAATGTTTCAGGATCATTTAAATTGTAGAAGACAATTAAAGGTTAGCTTTGCATATCAGTGACCTACCAGCAATTCCCTATAAAGCTCTGATGTATATAATGTGTTTGATCTGCAGCTGGATGATTCAAACAGAAGTGATTCCAGAAGTACTCTGTACCCCATGGAGGATAGGAAAATAGCCTCGGGAGACACTGCATAATAGCTGCTACTTCCTTAAAACATTATGCGGTCCTAGGACACTACAGTAAGTTGCCAGGACTTTTGGCTTCCTTCCTGTTTTGCAGGAATCATAAATCATTAGGATGGTTTGGCCTGTCTTATTAGCAAGATTTAAGAAGTTTAATAAAATACATTTGGCAGGTTATACAGTGGCTCTTCTTACACCTAGCCACAATACTTTTAGAAAAAGGGTAGTCTCTGTTCCCAGGGGCAGAAGCAAGAGATTTATAACAGGGGCTGCCTTGCAAGAAGCAGAGTTATTGCTTTTTCTTTTCTTTTCTTTTTTAATTAGTAAGCCATACTGTGGGGGAGGGTTAATTTGTGATTTCTAAATTGCAGCCACACCAACCTTGATCTGCATGTTTTCTTGAAGGAATGAAGGCGCCTGACAATATGGAGCTAATGTGTGTGACTTGATCAAAGGAGGAGTAAGCGGTTGGTACAGTACAGTCTACTGGTGTTGGAAAAACATGTTTTGAAATATGGGTATGAAATATAGTTGCAAAAACTAGCAGGGTCTCGTCCCTTAGCTAGATTTGGAGCAAATTATAAAATATTTGGACAAGATTTCCCTAGAGTCTCTCCCATTGGAAAAGCACTTTAATATGTATAAAATAAATTAACAGCTCTCCAAAAGAGTCGCTGTACATTTAAGAAAATATTGTTGCACAGCATGACTGGACAATTTCATTCCTTTTGAGACAGTTTTGAAAGATGGAAATTATTGTAATAGTGGATGATAGAACAGCACCAAACCCTTTTCAGATTTCACTTGAACAGACATAGTCTCGCCATCATTGTCTTAAAAGTGGCCTTACAATATTTATAAATAATGAATGGCAAATTGATCATATTGTACAGTTTTCGTGGAACTTGTATATCCTCTTATTAATCTGACATTTATAATATTGCTGTCACCCCGACACTGAAATGAGTCATCCTTCCAGCTACTCCCCATCCTCTTTTAAAATGAAAACAAGGCAATGGAAACAATGCTCTGATTTATTCCAAATTTCAGAGATTGTGATTCTGTCAGTGTGTGTTCTGATAAATGTTATGTTAACGGGTTCTCTGTTTGCTTAATGTTTTCCTAAGGAGGGCTGAATTTGAGCAATATCATATCTTTAAAGTGCAGCATTAAGTCTGCAATGAGAGAGATGGACAGGGTCACGGGTGGTGTACGAGTGATACACACTAGCCATACAGTTGATAGCCTCTGTATTTTTTTGGCAAATGTTTATTCGCATCACAGACCACCACACGGCTTGAAAAACGTTGCTCAGAAAAAACCCAGGATAGAAATTAGGCAGAGTGCTGCAGATCAGGATTGAAGTACATTAATAATCAGACCTATGGGATGTGTGGGAACTTGTATGACACTGACCTGTATTATGCCTCGCTCCTGCCAGTATTGTCCATCTTCCACTTCGTGTCAGCATTGCTCCAAAGAGCCTGCTGAGCTTTTTTAATTAATTGATTTGCATATGCACAATCATAATGCTCGTATTCATTCTGCTTTCTTTTGGGTATGTGTTTTCACCTGTCAGTATTAGGGAAGGACATGTTGAATCAATCCCGAACAGGATTCCGCTTGAACACGAATCCTCACTTCTCAAGAGGCCATTTGGAATTGCTCAGATAGTGACTCCTCAAATCTTGGACTATCACCTGTTGCCCTATATCGTCCTCACTGGTTGCATGTGTTTAATTGGCCATTGATTAAAATGAACCAAACTGGGTCCATTCAGTGTGAGGATTCCTTTGTATCTCTGTAGGCAGAATGAGTTAAAAAAAAACCACTGTGGGTTGGTTTTTCTCACTGAATCAGAGTAACCCTGCTGGAGTTGAGTAAGGTTTTTTTTAAAGTTATACTACCTAATGGGAATGCTAAGTCTGCACATCAGCTGTGAGAAAACAGGTACAAACCCAGCTTCTGGAATTTATCAGAAGACCCAATGGAAAGGATTAATGGGGAGTGCTCTGTGTCAGAGTTTTGATTCACCTCAAACACCAAGAACCATACATAGGATTAGGGAGGAGAACGCTGTCCAAAGGAAGACATGGACAGTAGATTATCTGGAAGTTGTCAAGATCCCTGTTGGATGAAATAAGGATAGCTGATAACTAGACAATTTATATTTTGGAGGAGTTAGACTGTCCCTTCTATCCCCAGCACAATCTTCCCTCCTCAAGTTATTTTTCAGATAATGTGGTGCCTGCTGTATATGGGTGAAGCTACTCTCAAGAGATATCAATTCTGAAGACTGGGATCTACTGTTTATTCATGGCTGACACATAGAATAATCCCATCCGTTGTTGTTTTTCTTGGTCTCATAGCCCAATGGAGGACTAAAGATTTCAAAAAGAAAATCACAGCAGCAATTATACTACATGTTTTCTGAGCTTGCTCAATATGTCAAATTGCCAAAGAGTGGCCATATGGTTCTCTAAATAATGCTCTGAATGTAGCGAAAGCTTTTGGTGACCTTAATGTCTACCATTTAGCATGCTGCTCAACATGTCTCCACTGGCTCAATGGCAAATGGGAGTCATAGTTTTATGTAGCCCATACTTTAAGGCTGATCCAGTTGATAGCCTGTTTCCATAGTTACAACAAGAGCTGTAATTGTACATCTTCTAACACTTTGATGCTTGGCAGTTCAGGGACTGCATTTTGCTGTCCTACAAATAAGGAGGCATCTTTGCCCCATTTCTGTTAAGAGACGTCACTTCTGATGAATATTTACTTCTAGAACTGAGGCAATTGCCAAAGACATTGTAGAATGGCCATAGCCTGCACAAGCAATGCCACCTTTCATAGAAGAGTTCTTGAACTAGCTGACTAAAGCCCATCTCTGGCCCATCTCTTTGTCAAGATGTTCCTTTAATGGAGGGAGAAAGAGGAATTACACAACAAGGTCAATTTGCTTACCAAAGATTCTGTTTGCCACTGTATTCTGCTTCCCTGATGTACTTTCCATTCTTTTTTTCACCTGAGCTGGGTGAAACTTATACTTGTCATTTGTACTTTGGATTTTATTGCTTTGGACATTTTCCAACAGTGCAGGTTGCTGGAGCTCTTATGTCAGTCATAATTAACTGTTCGTTTTGCCTCCTTGTTTGCTGGTAGGTGTAGACATACCACTGTCTGTCAAGATACTATTCTGTATGATAGGTGAAGAGGTATAGTAGGCTGACAAACAGAATTGTCACTAAGTCATTCTCTCCTAAAGATTAAAGTCTTCCTGTCTCCCCAGGGGAGGTGAGGATACTTCATTATATTTTTATTCACTGAAGCTTTACAAAGCTGGAATGAAAGCCATGACATGAGCAGGTGCATTTCCTTCCTTCCTTCAAAAATAGGGCCTGATTAGCCACTACAATGATCTCACACCAGCCGAATTCCGTTGAAATCAATGCTGACCTGTCTGATGGTGACTGCCTGTGCTGGTACTACCACATAAAAGAGATTGGATGTGGGGGCAGGTGGGAGAACATGTACGTTCTCCCCCATGCTGAGAGGATCATCTATAGGATAGGAAAAAGATGGAGGGAACATATCCCCTGACCTCCTCCAGTAGTTGCAGTAGAACTCCATTGAATTCAGTGGAGTTACATTGATATAAAATAACAGAGTGAAGAATTGAGCCCACACACAATGAAAAGTCAAACTTATCACCTCCCTGGGGATTCGCCTTGTGTCAGGGACTGTCTTTATTCTGTGTTTGTACAGCACCTAATACAAAGGGTCCTGATACATGACTAGGGCTCCTAGGCTTTACAGTAATACAAATAATTAATGATGATGATAATTAATAACATAACTCTTGGGCACAGCTTTCTCCCCAAGTCAGGCACTGATTAGAGTTTCCTGCAGGATCTCCATATCTCTGCATTTAGCTCTCTCTGACCAGAGGGTTATGTCTACTGCTCTTATATCCTAGGGGAGTTAAGAAGCCACACATGCCATAGTGAGTCAGAAGAATTTATTCAGGATTCTCTCCTGCTAGCAGGTTGGGTCAACACAAGAGCCCTGCATCCATTTTGTAAATTCACTGATCTTTACCACAATTGTTATTTGGGATTTTTGAGAGAGGTGGCCACATATGCAAGCACTGGAGGGACTGAGGGAGACATATTTCCACCAACATTTTACTATCCCGTTGATGTGTCTCTCATAACAGGTCCCACAGTTGCAGGACTCTTGGTTCCTCTACCTTTTCAGGGTGGCTGCACCACTGCAAGTGGTGATCATTCTCTATGGTCAGCCAACTTTCTCTCTATCATAGAAGTACCTTATTGGCCTGACAAAACATCTGAAAAAACATATATGTTAAATAAGCTTCTACTGTTGTTATTTTACCCGTGGCTACGACTACACTATGCATTAGGGATGTGATTCCCAGATTGTGTACACATACTTGCACTAGCTTGATGAGAGCTAGCATGAGTGTAAATAGTAGTGTAGCCATGGTAGTATGGACAGTGATGGCACAGTTTAACTGTGCCAAGTACATACGCACAGGGTTCAGGCGGGTTTGTACTTGGGGTGGGTAAACCATGCCACCACTGCAACTGCCTGCACTACCGCAGCTAGACTACTATTTATATTCATGCTAGCTCTCACCCAGTGTACGTGAGTTGGGAATCATACCCCTGGCTTGTAGTGTAGATGTAGCCTTAAGCAAAGCCTCATGTTTGAATAGTGGTAGGCTCTGCATTTTCAGGCTTATTCTGCTTTGCATCCCTTTGAAGGGTCAAAGATCATCTGTCTCTGAAATGTCCAAAAAAATCCAATTCTGGGGTGGGTGGGAAGCAATATTTTTAAAATGGCAATTCCAGGTCTTAAGGTAATAATAATCTGTGATGGTGAATGGTGAGAATTGCTGAAGCATTTTTTCAAGCAACTCTCTTATCAGACCTGAGATGCTTAGGGAGCACAGTCAGCTTTACCACTGGCTTGTCAAGGTGGAGGTGAGAGTAAACTATTAGTCTTGATGAAATGGACCTGAAATGTACAACCAGGGATTCAAGGGATGTTTAAATAGATTAACAAAAATCCTCTCTCCTCCATCAAATCAGGACATTCTAATAAAAACTGGCCACATTTGGGCCAGTTTATTTTGACATACTTTAGAATCCATAGGCGTGACCCTAGCACCACCCACAAGTAAGGCCAGATCTAATCAACCACATACTTACCTTCAGTATTTAACAAGAGTATGGAAAGACACCAGTAATGACTTCAAACAGTGTAAAGATTTGCTCTTTTTTTTTTAAGCTGATCCATTCCTTTTCCTCAGCCTCTCATGGGCCTCCCTTACTTCCCTCTGCCCATACTTCAGACTTCTTGTGGCTTTTCTATATGCCAACCTGACTTACTGCTTTTAGCTATCTTCTTACCAATGATCTCTCTGAAGCTTCCATCTCTCTTCTACCCATAATCCCCTTCAGCCTCTCATTATCAACATGATTAAGCTCTTGCAATATGTTAGTCTCTCTACACTGGGACCAGAATCACTCCATTTTAAATCATGAATACTTTGACAAGTCTGCTGTGAAGAGTTCCACAAAAACAGACAACATTTGATCAGAGTGATGGCTGGTCCCAGGGTAGCACAGCCACAATATCAGAGATGAGGTCTACTACCTCCACCTGAACTGTCATGGTGGTGTTTAGTATTAATCCATACATTACTAAAGTGCCTATCACCTGTGTGTCTGTGTGACCTTGACATAAAACTTCTACTTACCCACTTCCCCTCCTTTCTCAGAGCCACATTCTTAAATGAGAACAGCTACTGGTGGAGACAAGTCAGCTGAAGAATTTTACTGGGAAAAGGCCTGCACAAAGAGATGATTAATTGCATCTTGCCTTGAAGGTGGCAAGACTGTCTTGTCGATTGGAGTCACAAAAGGCTTTCCACTATGAACAGCTTGCCTCTATCCATCCTCATCCTCAAAATCTATCCTCATTCAGCAATATCCCCTCCAAACAGAGGCATGCCAGACATGCCAGATGGCAGAAAGAGAGGCTATCTCTGAGGCAGCCAGGCCCAACCCAGTTAGGGCTTAGAATTCAAGGAGTAGGACTTTGTGTTGGACTCAGAATTGAACTGGACGCCAGTGTAGAGTTCAGATGACCACTGCAGTGTGTGCTGATCAACTTGGCTTATTTGAAAGGTGCACCACTGTATTCTGATCCTGCTGCTGCTTCCAAGTGGCCTCCAGGATCGTCATCAGGTAAAGCACACTGCTTGGATGGGTATATTTGACAGGACCATTGCAGATGCCTCCGTAGCTGTATTCTAGCTAACATGCACAGAGTATTTCCAGATGTTCTCAGTAGGTGTAGAGACTACCTGGAGAGTCATATAGTTGTCATGAAGGGCATGAGATCTTGAACCAGATAGCTAGAAATATCTTCATGGACACTGAAGTCACCTAAGATGATGACTTTTGGGAATTCTATCACCAGCTTTGATAAGAAGGTGAAACTACAGGGTGCTTACTTTCCCACCATGATTCTCATATTGGCTTTGTCCTAGGCATTACCTTTTGTGGACATATCTGAATGAATCTGGCCACTCCTCCTCCCATGCCACATGTAGACTTGTACAGCAGTTACCAGCAGAAGCAGCTGTGGCAGCATTATCTGATGAGTCTTGCTGCCAGATTTGATTAATTACCAATTTGTATATTGTTACCTTCCGTAAATGTTAAGGAGACGTCAGTCTATTAATGGCAACATTTGCATATAACTCTTGACATTCATGCATCTAATAATCCAAGTATAATTCCTTGGCTCTAACCAAGCTGTAGTCAGCACAAGACCTCAGATATGGGCAAAGGTGGCTGTATTTAAAGGACAACCTCTTTCAAAATGCCCCTGCTACATCCTCTGTGGCAGGGAGTGCAAATGGGGTTGGCCTAGAGCTGGTTATTCCCCTACTGAAGGGGAATCTGCAGCTGGGCACTTGCCAACTTTAAGTCATTTTTGGCCACTGAAGTAGTACAAAGCAGGCTTAGCAGGACTCACATTCTGGCATATGTGCTGATAAAGATCACAAACACAGGGAGTTATTTTAAAGGAGAACATTAAGTAGCTGTATTGTGGGAAATGACTGAAGAATGTAGAGTGAATTAATGCTGATGATTACCCCTAGAGAATAGCCTCATTATACTTATGTCTGTGGCTATCCACTACATTTCATGGCTATAGTAAAGAGGCCTGGTGTTTGTTAAATATCTTTAACCCCTGCTACGATCACTACGTAGTGCCAGAGCAGTACAAAAGGACCATAAATAATTCTAAAGGGGCTTCTAAGGATACATCCCAGGGCTGACATAAAAACCAGCAAGCTTTATGCCACATCCTCTCCCCACTCTGGCATCTCCCCAGCAGCCATAACCTGAAGCAGCACTTTGGCTACTCTAACCTATGCCAACAGTGCAAGGTTCAAGGAAGTGGAACAATGGTTTGGTTGCAGGGCTCTGGAAACTTGCTATGTGGTATCTGGCTGGGGAATTCAGTAAGAAATCAATCAGCTCAAAGATGTCTTTTTAAAAAATATTATTATTACTTGTTGGGTTTTTTGTTGCACTGAGCTGCAGAGAATTGCAAAATGGCCTGCAAGACAGAGAGCTCAGGATTGCTGATCTTGATGCCACAGGATTTTTAAGTTTCTGACTATAGCAAAGGAATCAATTTTCTGGCCTACAGAGTTAATCCACCTACCCTGAGATTGTAATAACTCCTTGTATGGCAGGGCAGCAGCAGCAGCTATGATGGTATAAAATATTTCATCTGGCAAAAATAATTCAACCTCACACATACTATTAGGGAATTTATCCATTTTGTTGTGGGGAAAGGAAAGTCTTCAGATACACAGTTTCAATTTTGGGAGGTGTTTTGTTTTGGAGAACGAATATCTGTAACTTTAAATTGTCCCCCAATGATCAAACATGACAACTAGCTACAGACAGTCAGGTAGCTAAAATATTTAGTTTATAACGAGTCTCGTTTTTTCAGATGAACAGTGATGTTAAAGTTAACGCATCCCATTAGCAAGCAAGATTTTCTACTCTCACAACTGACCTGATTGGGCCCAATTCTCCACTGCCTCTGCCCTGGTGTAGTCATTCACCTGACTACGAAAGGTGGATGTAAAAAGCCATCTCTGATAATAGAAAATTCAGTTGGGCCTGATCCTCAGCACCAATAAAGCTACTGTGCACCACTCTGATGGTGCAAAGCCATCTTAAAACTGACCTACACATAGTGAGTGTGCTGGGATAGAGGCACGGCCCTTCACTGCCACAACAGTCCTTGGGGCTATTGCAAGTAATCATTAATTAGAGCAGCCCTGCAGCTGCTGCAATTTATACCAGTGATTTAGGGGATCCATAAATGTGGCTTAAAACCGCTACCCCTTTGATTCTGTTCTGAGTGCCGTTCAGGTAGATGCAAGGCAGGCAGTTTCTCTGCAGCTGTAAAATGGGAGAGGACCATAGAAGTTAGTGATGGGCAGTTCTCAAAAGAGTCACCATTCTGATTTTATCAGGTAAGTACCCAACATAAGGCTGCTTTCCTGGAGATCATCTGAACTGGAGTTTGCAAACTCCCACTGGAAATCACAAAGCAATAGACTCTCACAAGATTCCTAGTACTTCCGCCTTCCAATCAGGCTGCACATACAAGTTACAACAGTTTGTTCCATTGTATGTTTCTCAGCACTTCCCCTCCTAGATACAGGCAGAACCTGGAAATGGAGATTGGCGCAAGAATAAAACAGGGGAGGAGTTAAATTGGGCTGACTTTCCATTTGAAGTTTGGGCAAAAGATTTTTTTCCCCTGTGTGGGAGGGAGGAGATGCCTAAACAATTTGCTTATTGTTAATGGAAGCCCTTCTGTATCGCCCAGGATTATGTAAAACTTTGGGCCTCGTTCTCCGATGCGCTGAGTTCCCTCAATTCCTACTGAATGCTCCTATAGTGAGCACTCAGTGCCACCTTGAAGGGGCTCAGTACCTCAAAGGATAGCTCCCTTTGAATCTAGAAGCAGCTGGAGCACCAATCATGCAGAGCCAATGAGAACTTCAAAGCTTCTTATGGAGCTGTTAATTCCGAGGGTTCTCTGGGGGCTCATCTTACTTGAGCATGTTGAAAAATGATGAATTCTCACGGTGACTCCTGCAGCATGGCCTGCTTTGTCAATGATGATCATCCATGTGGTTTAAGTGTGTTCAGCACAGCACAGAGCATCCCAACATAGCTTGAGGAATAAAATATTGCACAATTATTTCATTTGTAAAATTTACTATTTATATAATAGTGTATAATGAAAAGTGTATTTTTCAACCCCAAGAAAAGCACCTTTCATCTACAGTATTTTACGAGCTCTGTAAAGTATCTACAGATATTTAACTGATCACATTACTTCCCACGCTGTAAAACTGCAATTATTAAAATTTATTATCTTACTGAACCCAAAGTATGCAAAGTGCTTCATAGTGCAAATAGAAGGCCTGGTACCTGCCTAGAAGAGCTTACAATCTAATTTAGATATTGCATAACAAATGGCATGGGGTGGCAGGGTAAGGAAAGAGGCTACAGCAGTAGGATTATGTGGCTATGCAGCAAAGGCTAGTATAAAGCATGGTGATTCAATTTTTTATAAGTATAAAAATGCATATCTTTTATAATGGAATTTAATAATAATGGAACTTTCTGTAATGCCCCCGGTGAGGTTACTCTTGCTATTAGAATGTCCAATTCAGAAGAAATAAAAGTTAACAACTGATCAAATCTAATTAAAATATAGAATCCCCAGCATACTCTTTCATCATCCTTTAATGGCATGTAAAAAGCACATACTTAGAGGACCAAGTGAATTTGAGCAAATATTTATGCACAGATGTCATGGGCAAAGACTTACCTCACCCTGTACAGTATTCTTTTGAAGAGTCGTAAACCTAAAACTAAATCCAAATGTATAATTGCCTAGGGAATCTATTTCCAGAGAGCTGAACCAGATCCTTTGTGGGAGAAAATATCCAGTCCAGCACATGAGAAATCTTTGATTTTTACATCCAGTTTAAATGTTCAGTACAAACTTGTATATAAAGAGCAGTATACACCCAAATGGGCCAGTCAGACTCCAGTCTTTGCTTGCAGAGTGTCTGGTGGGATTGCCTTTGTATAAATACTTTGAGAATTGGCACAAAAATACAGTACTCCAACATGATCCTAAAAAGACTTTTTTTCTTGAAAGTCAACTTCAGTGCTTGTTCCTTGTTTCTGTGTTCAAAAAGTTTCCATATAGGTCCCTTCTCTGTCCCCATTTTCAAAATCCTTGAGACTGTTTCTGTTCTCATCAAGTGATCCATCCCCCATCACCCATTCCCAGCTTCTGGCAAAGAGAGACTAGGGACACCATTCCTGCCCATTCTGGCTAATAGCCATTGATGGACCTATCCTCCATGATTTTATCTTGTTCTTTTTTGAACCCTGTTATAGTCTTGGCCTTCACAACATCTTCTGGCAAGGAGTTCCACAGGTTGACTGTGCAATATGTGAAAAAATACTTCCTTTTGTTTGTTTTAAACCTGCTGCCTATTAATTTCATTTGATGGCCCCTAGTTCTTGTGCTAGGAGGAGTAATTAACACTTCCTTATTTACCTTCGCCACACCAGTCATGATTTTATAGATCTCTGTCATATCCCCCCTTAGTCGTCTCTTTTCCAAGCTGAAAAGTCCCAGTCTTTTTAATCTCTCCTCATACGACAGCAGTTCCATAACCCTAATCATTTTTGTTGCCCTTTTCTGAACCTTTTCCAAGTCCAATATATCTTTTTTGAGATGGGGCAACCACATCTCCATGCAGTATTCAAGATGTGGGCGTACCATGGATTTATCATTCTGAGTTTTGCCATGGACTTCAGTAGGAAGAGGATTTGGTTTTTAACATTACTTTTGGACCCCTTAACATATGTAAATGAAGAGCCTGGTCTTGCACCATTGAAATCAATGGGGGGTTGGCATTGATATCAGTAGGTGCAGGGTCAATGCCTAAATGATCATCAGTTCTCAATAGTAAAATCTGCAAAGGCAATTAAAAATTAATAAACAACAAGATCATCCACTCCCTCTCCATATGGCAAATGGATACACTTTATTCTCTTTGTTCTTTTACTCTTCTGTCCCTCATTCTATAGTTCAGTACCATATTTTCTTTAATCATACTACTCAAGGCATTGCGCCAATGATCCATTTTGCTTTCCTTGCTTTCTTGGTGATGTCCATTAATGAAGCCTTACCTTTCAGTGCCAGTGACTCCGTTATCTAAATGATTTACTTGGGACAGCAGTTTATCAAACTTCTTGATGAAGTTGGCAGTTGCTTACTGGATCAAATTAGAATTTCCTATTGATTTCCTCCAGTGAAGTGTGTAGAGATCCATCATGCTTTAAAGTGCCAAAACAAAGATGGTAAATGTTGGGGTTTGTGCACATTGAATGAAGATACTGTGGACTAGAGCTGACCAGAGAACAACTATTCCATTTTGCAACCATTTTTGAGGTTTCAACATTTGTTTTAGTTTTGCATTGGAATGAAAACAAAACTCATTGAACATTTTTACAAAAATGGAATGGTGTCTTGATATCTGGGAAGATGTGGGTGGGTCAGTCTATCCCCTGGTGGTTAAGGCACTGATCTGTGGAAGACAGACTCATGTCCTTACTTGATTCATAGCAGACTTTTCACTTTAGCTCACTTAGAGCAAGGATTTGGCTCTGGGTCTACTCAGGGCCGGCTCCAGGCACCAGCCGAGCAAGCTGGTGCTTGGGGCGGCAGATTGACGAGCGGCATTCTGCCCAATCCTAGGGCAACACAGATTTTTTTTTGTTCCGGCCGCCCTGTAGGGGGCGGCGACGCGAAGGACAGGAGCACCCTGCAGCAAGCCCGACAGGGCAGCCCACGTACCATCATTTTGTCTGGGCCAATCTCTCAGCACTATCTATCATGCTGATAGGTGCTACACAAAAAACCTAAGGGCCCAATTCTTATTCTACACTGAATAGCATTTAAATGTGTAGTCCTAATGACTTCAGTGGGTCTACTGGCATGAGTAAATGCTAGGACTGCAGAGTATAGCATAGAAAAGCAGAGAAAAATTAAGAGGAAAAAAATCTTGTAAATAAAAAGACCAAAATTACCTATCAGCAGGAAATTAGTAAATGTTCTGGTAAAGATTCGTAGGTGAAAAATTATTAATCATATTTCTTACAGAAATGCCTAAGGGACAGCCAGGATCGAGGCCCCATTGTGCTAGGTGCTGCACAGACACAGAGGAGCAGACAGTCCCTGTCCCAAAGAGCATTCAATGTAAATAGACAAGACAAATCCAGGGAGAGGGAAGGGCACAAGCAGAGGGAACTATGTGGTAGTGGCAAACAGCATGTTAGTTCCATGATATATTTTTTGGTGGGCAAGGCAGGGCATTAGTTAGCAGGGGATAACCAAATGGAAAGCAAAGAAAAGGGAAGGCAGGTGATGGGTGCAGGGCAAGGGAGATGAGGAATAGGTGTGAAGTGAAGCTGAGATGAACAGACTTTGAGGGAGAGGGAGGGTGGGAACAAACAGCCAAAGTCTGGTCAAAACTGTGGAAAGTTCTCTGACTGGCCAAGGTCCCTGCTTTGGCTGCTTCTGCAGCTTGTCCTATCAGCTTGAGTGTCTGGCTGGATTCTCTCTCATTTTCCCCCCAAGAACATGTGGTACATCTGGGTCCTACTTTCCCCAGAATGGGGAAATCACCCCTGAACAATTCTGAGTTGAAGAGGAGAGTACTTCCACGCAGAGCCACAGACCCTGCTTGGCTGCTTCTGCAGTTGCTCCTACCCACTGGAGTCTCCTCTTAAAAATACTGTTAAACAAATTGTTTGCTTTCACTCTTTATGTAACCAGCTCAACAGGAGCATAATAAAAGCATTTGAAACTAAATAGCCTGATAAAGTTTCAAGGAGGCCAAAATTCTCTTCAATCTACTCCATGTGGCTTGCTACAAGCATCTTCTGTGTTTGTAATGGCCAGATCTGTAGATTTCAGCATAAAATTGCTCACTTTGTTGATGAGTCTCCTTTCTTTCACTGTTTCTGACCACCAGCTAAAGAAGAAAAATCAGGAAACATGTCTCTTAGCTATAAAATATATATATAATCTGCAGTGACAGAACGTTTCTTGCAGGGACCAAAACGTCCTTCCCCTAAGTCATGAATAATATTTTTTATGGCTGCGTGGGGTAACAGGAAAAATTTCCTCCCTCCAGGTCCTCCGTCTTTTCTTATTTAGATTCCAAATGTTGCCAATTCTATTCCTCTATCTGTAGAATCTGTGTAAAGAAGATCTACATTAGAAACCTGTGGAGGTAATTGCTTTTATTTCAGTGGCTGCTGGTGTAAAAGAATAAGGGGGAAAAGCAACAGAAGCTACCAAAGAAAAAGAACATTTCAAATCACTGATTAAAATTATTCTTACTGGCTGCGAGGGAATGTTCTTCATACCGTTATTGAATGGCTTGCTTGCTGTTAGAATAGGCTTTGAATGCTAAATAAGTCGGCTATGGAGTTTGTTTCTTGGCTTGCTACTTTTCTATCATGTTGCAATACAAGTGTGGAACATGAATCCTGGACCTGAGGGACTGACAAGGGCTGCTATCACTGTTTCCTCTGTGACCTCCTCCCACCCCATATTTGTTTACAGGACTTTTTTATGGCACTGATCGCTAGTAGTGTCCAAGCACCTCACAATTAATAATTATTTTATCCTCACAACTCTCCTGTGATGTTGGAAAGCAGTATTATCCCCATTTTACAATAAGGGAGCTTAGGGACACACAGAGAGACTAGATTCTGAGGCTGTGTCTATACCACTTTAGTATAGACACTTGATACAGCGACAGAAGAGTTTTTGTCATTGTAGTAAATCCACCCCCTCGAGACGTGGTAGCTGGGTTGATGGAAGAATTCTTCTAGTGGTGTCTATACCAGGGCTTAGGTCAGCTTAACCCTGTCTTTCAGAGATATGAATTTTTCACCCCCCTGAACAACATAGCTAGGTTGACCTAGATTTCAGGTGTAGATCAGACCTAATTCTTCCACTTCCAATCATTTGCATCTGTGTAAGGTGGGTGTAAAAAGCTTCCATTCAGATGTAGTAACATGTTTTGCTCACATTGTACATTGTAAATAACAACACAAGATACCAAGCAGTGGAGAGTCCGACCCTAAGGACTTGTCTACACTGCAGAGTTATCCAAGTTATAAGTTGAGTATTGCCCCTAATTCGAGTCCTGTCCACATGCAAAAACCTTTACCTTGCTTTTAACTCAGGTTGGCTGGTCCATGAATGGGGACAGATTACAACTCAAAGTAGCAAAACTTGTTATTGCTAACACAATCACCTTGTGCAGCAGGGTGTCTGCTCTCACTCGAGCTAGGCTAACAAGAATGGAGTTGTCTCAAGCATATATAAATCGAGTTAACTTTGCAGTGAAGACAGCCTAAAAGACAAGTGACTTTTCCACAGTAACACAGGATGTCTATGGCAGAATTAGGAATGTAAATCAGATTTGTCTACACTCGAATCTGGAAATATGTGTAGACATATCTGAGCTAGCTTGATCTAGCTAGAGCAAAGCTAGCTCAAGAAACAATGGCAATGAAGCTGCAGCACTACAGGAAATGACACAGACTAGCCATACCCATCCAGGACGCTGGGTATGGCTAGTCAAGTGGCTAGCCAGTACCACCAATTGTGCTGCCATGGCTTTACTGTTGTTTCTCAAGCTAGCTTTGATTCTAAGTCTAATTTGAGTACCTACTGAGCACCTGGGAGAAAGAATGTCATTATTAAAATATCAGGACCACCACTTCTTCAATTAAAGTGTGAAAGCTTGCTCTATATAACTCTGACACCCCTAAGATGTCCTTTCCTTTCCCCCACTTGAAAAAAAAAAGAAAGAAAGAAACACAAAAACAATTTCAAAACAAAAGATCAGACTTGCCACTGCTTATTTTTGCTCTTAGAAATACCAGCAGAAAAAAAATGTTGATATCATAAAGAACAATAAAAAGATAGAAACACAGCATTTTACAAAATCCTTTGCAGGTCACCCTCAGTATTGCTTCTTGGCAGAAACCAGTGTGAGTATTTATGGCTACACCCGTGAAAGTGAAAGTCATAATGGAAATGCTGACCCTTAACTACCACAATGCGAGTGAGTGCAGCCCCAGTGAAAGTTCTTATAAGCTCTTTGCTATAAAAACATCTTACTTTCAGCTCGCCAAGTGTCAGTCCTTTGTACTGGTTAATATTATCGAGGGAATCCTTGCCTGACAGAATATAATTTAGCATCTATTAAATATGATTACTTGGCCTTGAAAATGATGGATATTGAACAGAATTATAGGATCACTTTACAAAAGAAAGGTCTCTTTTACATCCTTTCTTGTGGGGCATTAAAGCAAGCCTGGGAAAACTCCTAAGGGATTCATGGCCTTTATAGGTTACATTTATGAAAAGGGGGATTGATATTCATATTAAAAACTGTAAAAAATGAACAGAGTGATGTGGCAAGCATGTGGACAGCTTTGACATGTATCTAAAAAGTGAGTGGCATGTTCAACAACTGTTTTACTTGCTTTAATTATATTAGGGATATGAAAAGTGCATTTAATTTCAAACTAACCTTTTGTGATCTCTGTTGGAATATTAACCCCTAGTGGCTTCCTAAAGTTTCTGTATTTCCTACTACATTCAAATTTGTAGCTCATGCTAGTAGATTTCCTGTCTCTCATATGACCTGATAGTTTCATTTTCACCTGATTCAGGTTTTTTATTAGGTTTCTGTTGAAACTGAATTTGAATACATATATAAACACACACACTATGTTGGAGCGGTTTTAAGCCACACTAAACCTATGGGCCAGATTATGTCCTATATGAGAAAACAGCATTGTAAGGCCAGGAAATTCCATGAACTGAAATGCTCACAGTTTCCTATTCATCAGGGAGGGCTGAGGGCAAGTTTGTCTCTTCCAATGAGTGGGCAGCGGGTGAGGCCTCCAAAAGCTATTACAAAAATAAAAGACATTAATTGCTTCTAGTAAAGATAAACAAATATATTCAGCAGCCAGAGTGAGGAAGGAGGAAGGAAAAGAAAAAAAGGAGGACTAATTCTTAGGCCTTCACCTTTGCCTCTATCTCTCATGAGTCATGACATAACTTCCAATGGGCCCTTGCTGTCATCAGAACCCTACCTGAATTCAGCTCAAAACTTCTCCTCAGGTAGAGATTCACCTCACTGAGGGTAATTCTGTACCCTATCACCTGAAAATCATTCATTAAACACTAGGGACAAATTCATCACTAAAGTTAAAATCATGTTTTTCTTTTACTTCAGTCACATAAATCATTGTGTGTCTGAGGAGAACATAAGACATATGGCACATTGACAAATCTTGGTTTGCACTATTTCTGTTTTGAGATGAGGAACGGTATTCTCCTATAGATGAGTGAAAATTCCAAGTTGGCGTGCCAGTCCTATATTTCTGAAGGAAGATGACTTCTTTTTTTAATGCTTTGTTGTTTTGATATATCTGATATGATAATAGTGTGGTACACAATTGTATGACTGTATAATAACTAGCATGTACTGACACATCAATCCACCTCTAACATATATAATATTCAAAAATGTAAATGTATGTTCACTCAATGCTACTAAATCACTTCCTGGATACGATATGTCTGACAATAATCAGTGAACATTTGAAGCATATTAGACTATCTGCAGAGCCAGATTCTCTGCTGCCTTGCACGTTTTGCAGACATTTGAACAGGTGCAAAGTGGACGTAAAATATTACCAAACCAGAGCTGTCCACCCATTGACACTGGTGATAGCACTTACATCCATTTTTCAGAGATTTCAGCGGCTATGCAAGGCGTAAGAGAAGGTGGAAGGAAGAAGGAAAATATGCTTGCAAAATAAAAAGAGCATAATTGGGCCCTTGATCTGTGTACTAAAAATTCTTTAACTACTTTCAACTGTATGGAAATACACATAAAACTATATTTTTCCAGTTTATATATTTATTCTCCTTTAGACAGCAGCCTTGGGTGTCAAGATTGGGTTGGAAGCAAGTTGTTACAACTGCGACATAAACCTCGGCAAAATAGGAACATATAATGGAAATGCTGACACAACCTTAACACTTCAGGTGGAAGGGTATAATTGAATTTAAGAACAATGTATCTCATCCATTAAGTCATTAAGTATATTGTTACAATCTGACGCATTTGTTAAGTACTACATGAAAGTGGTTAACAATGATATGCAAATAAAATATTCTTCCAGGATTAGCTGATTTCATATTGTGTTTGCCAAATTTTTACAATAAAATACCCTGCAGCTTTTTTCAATGTTGTGTCATTTATATAAATGTTGTTAAACATGATGCTTAAGTAGTCTAACAAAATGCAGTATTACAATGTGATTTTTCTTCCCTCCAGATTCTAGAATTGAGTTTAATTAGAAATTAGGACATTTGTAATGGGCATAACAACCTCTAATTCAAACTCAATTTATGATGACGTGTTATAAAATAAGGACTGTATTCTTCTCTCTGTTACACTTGTTTTATCCCATGCATCAGGATTAGACTATAAGCCTGATTTCTAGCATGACAGTGTAAGGCAGAGAAGTCAATGCAGTTACCTCAGTGGAAACCTTTGTAAGTGAAACCAAAATCAAGTCTTATGTTGCAGTACCCAATCCTGCAGACCTGCTGCAGGCAAAAGTCTAATTTTTGTTGGCCAAAAAGATATTTCTATCACAATAAATAGATTTATGAACATGAAAATATTGAAATCTAAGAGTGATCTAAGCACTGAGCTCTGGAATAATGGGGGGAGAGGGGAAAGGCTTCCTCAAGCTTTCCTGTGGAAGCTGTCTGCTATGTATTAAATAATTAAAAAATTGCAGGGTCAGAGGTTGGGAGGGGAGAGAAAGGCACTATAGCCCGGTGGTTATGTTACTCGGGGTTCTTTCAGTCCAAAGCTCTTGGTAACTTTTACTCTGTGCGAGGAGGTGTCGGGAAATAAATCAGGGGAGACACGGCCGTCCAACCGATAGATGACTGGCACAAACAGGAGAACACAAGAGTGCTTTCACTTAAAGCTAAACTTTACTTAGACTCAAGCACTTACACACGTCCGCAACAAGATTAGTAAAACACCCCCAACCCTTGATAATTACCAAAGCTGGGTGTGGCTCTCGACTGGCACAATGGCAGTCCGTCTGCCGGTTGGGAACACGAGATGCATCCAGAGGGAGAGACCAGTCCTGAAGAGTCCCCACACAAGTCCCCTTATTTATACATTAGTAATACAATGACATGACCCTTAAAGAAAACTTGTCAAGCAAACAGTTCCAATGGGCAAGCAAGAGGCTCCTTCTGATTATTGATTAACCAGGTGTGGGTTTTTCTAGAGCTTGCAGTCTTGAGACCCCAATAGACATTCCTGGGGCATATCCTACTCTTTTAAAATGCATGTATCAGCAACTTCAACACAATTCTTATCAGGAAGGACGCGGGGTCAAGCTGCCCTTTCTGTGGCACCCCAAAACCCCCTCCCCTCCTGCCTTGGTCAAGCTGAGACTGCAGAATGGCCTACAGCTTGCTGACTTGGTTGTCTTTAACAATAAGCCATAGTGGTTTCAAGCACTTTCCTTTTTTTTTTACATTATTTATCTACCTCAAAAAACTTATTGATGGACAAGATCTTTGTACAAAGATAGCATGTCTAGCACGCCCTTTTTCACCTACCATTCAAGACTGTAGTGATGATCAAAGAAGTTACATAGTCTTTTTGGTAAGAAAACAAGAAATAAGTTTGGGTTTTTGTTGTTGTTTACTGTTTCTTTAAAACAACAACAACAAAAACCCCTCATAATATTTTAAAAGACTTAAGGTATTTTGGGTGAATTAGAATCCTGAATGTTGGTTGGAGACAATAACATAGATACCATTTTTTTAAATACAAGAGTTGTTCATCTTTTATATTACAAAATCAACATGGAAATTATTAGAATGATTAAGCAAAGCGTATAAAAATTGTGCAATTATTCAAATTTCATGTAAAAGTCACATTCTCATTTTTTAAAAAACGAAATCCCTTCTTGCAAAATAGCTCAGGTATAGTGACTAATGGGCTTAGGTATTGTAGTTAAAACACAAACCCCTTTCCATACCATCCACAAATTGTAATGAATTAGAACTGGAACTGACAGCAATTTCCAATTCTCAAAAATCAGTCCATGTAGAGTGAAAAGGGATAAACTGTTTTCTTCTAATGTTAATCCTACCCTCACAACTATGCTAGGGAGGGACACTGGAACTAGGTCTGCCCACTGGAATTTCAAAACTTTTAACTGCTTCATTCCCAGCTCACGTGTTGTTTGGTAACTCATAGTCCCTAAAAGAGACAGAGGTTAAAAATTAAATAATTACAAAAAATCCCCTACCAGGACCTGTATTATTAAAATGTGTTTGATTAATAACTCTGAAAGAATTTTAAAATTCTGCTTTTCACCATTTCATTTTACTTTCATTTTTCAGCTGTAAATTGAAAAATAGATCAGTCAATTTCACTTCTGTTTCTAATCAGTTTCACATCCACTTTTAGCTACTCAAGCATTAGCACAATATTGCAATGTTTGGCTTACAGATTTTGTAGGGGGATGTTTACTTATGTTCTAGAGTTCATCTAAACTAGCAAATGCCACAAAATGTGAAAAGTCAGAAAACAAAAACACACCTTTCATAAAAAGAACAGGAGTACTTGTGGCACCTTAGAGACTAGCAAATGTATTTGATCATAAGCTTTTGTGAGCTACGGCATCCGATGAAGTGGGCTGCAGCCCAAGAAAGCTTATACTCAAATAAATTTGTTAGTCTCTAAGGTGCCACAAGTACTCCTGTTGTTTTTGCGGATACAGACTAACACGGCTGCTACTCTGAAACACATTTCATATACGTACATAATTTTATTCTGCATTTGTGTCTTTCACTCCTGGGTCACCAGAGTTTCCTTTTCAACTGAAACAAATAACTCTAGGAGAGGGGAACACACGGAGAGGGAACTTTCTCCAGTGTGTGCCAATCTGTAGATTAATTAATACATTGATTACATTTGAGTGTCTGTATGTACCGGTCTTCCCACTGAGAGACCCACCGTGCAAACGGTGGTAATTTAAAAATCAATTGCTCGTCTGTGGTACTTAAGTTTGTCCATTTAAATAGATATAATTGATAGTGCCTGCAACTAATTTCAAAGCAGTGATTCTTAAGGGATTCTAATGATTAAGGGATATGAGCCAAATGTTTTTGATTGTTTTTTCAACAACTGAACATCCAAGGTAAATAAACTGTTGGAGGGAGTATTGGTTGAAATGTCTTAGTTTACATAAATTATAATGACAAGTTTCAGAGTAGCAGCCGTGTTAGTCTGTATCCGCAAAAAGAACAGGAGTACTTGTGGCACCTTAGAGACTAACAAATTTATTAGAGCATAAGCTTTCGTGGACTACAGCCCACTTCTTCGGATGCATATAGAGTGGAATAAATACAGTCTTACAACACTGTTTATGCTCTCTGTATGTGTGTATATATCTCTCCTCAATATTTATTCCACTCTATATGCATCCGAAGAAGTGGGCTGTAGTCCACGAAAGCTTATGCTCTAATAAATTTGTTAGTCTCTAAGGTGCTACAAGTACTACTATAAATTATAATGTTGCACTTATGATTGAAGTTAATCTTGAAATATATTGCCAGACAGCCAAATAGTTATACTTTAGCAGCTTTTATTAATTATATTTATTATAATAGTTTAACTATATTAAAATGTAATTGTATTCGTATTTTATACTGAATGCATTGAAACAAATGTGCTTTTCATAATATTGCATTATATTACTGTACTTAAAATGTAGCACTTTGACATATGCCTAATTATTAACAAATCTATATAAATGAAGTTTACTTTTCTTTAAAATCTGATTAAAATGTATTCTTTTTTGTTGGAAGGATAACAGAGGGAGCTGAGGATTAAGGAACTTTTGCTACTCACGTTTAGTCCAGAAAAATATGATGCTCACATGCATAGAATACATAGTTCTAAGATTAATTAAATGCCAATTTCCCCCCAGGCAATTCATTGTTATGCACCAGAGGGTTCCCAGGGGAGGACTATTTAGAAAGGAAAAAAGGATAAGGCCAGCACTGATGCATAAGTACATATACAGTTTTAAAAGTCTGTGCAATTTGCTTTCATCCTGAGGTGGCATTAACTAATATATTAACAATGTAGACAGGGTATTGTATGCCTATTTTTAGATTATTTTTATTTAATACTAGCAGGAAATACTTGTATCACACAGCATATAGAGCATGTGTGTTTTGAAATACAGAATGCATTCTTAAAGAGACCAGATACTGCACCAATACCAATGTGCGCCAGTTAACTAACATGCTTCTCCTGTAGTTTCAGTTCTAGAATTGCGAACTGTCCCTGAGTTTGCAGAGAATTTGAAGGGTCTTAATTTTAGAATAAAGTCTTGCAGGGGGCAACATTCCTAATCAAGTAGAATAGAAGATTAGTAGAAAAGGGCATTGTCTCAGCACAAAGAAATTCTGGAATGGGCTCCCCACAATAAGAACAATGAATCATTTTATTATTATTATTATTTATTATTAAATCCGAAGCACTGTCGTTTACAAAAACGATGTGGCTTCTCTGAGAATGGGTGTCATACCATACATTTAAAACATTAATTTAAAAAAAGCTACACAACACATGTCACCCAACAGACCACCACAAGAAAAAGGGCCTAAAATCAGAAAACAAAGAGCTTAAAATTCAAGACCTGAAAACTCAATTCCAAAGAACAAAGTTACAGTAGTTGCTGACTTCTGTCATGGGAAGGTTTAATGTTCCTTTGTTATGTTCTGGTGGTTTTTTTTTTTGGTTTTTTTTTTAATCCTTTATGCTGAAAAAATAAAAAATTCAGAGGCGGAATCTAACATGTGACAATTATTTGCCATCTTTATAAATGGATTTTAACAGACTCCAATGTTAAATCAAAACATGTGTGTGTAAAGGGTTTACAGTATGCCCTTATATTATTTCTGTGCTTAGATGTCTGCTGATGAATCTCCACCCATTAGACTTTTTTTTTTTCCCTCTTGTATTTGCAGAATTTTCTTCTGAAACATATTGAAGGAGTTAATCTGTTTTGTAATAACTGAATCCTAAGCTTACATCTGATACTTTTGGAGTACGCTTTGTTCTAACTTGCAGAACTATACAAATAAATCCACAGCTGCCATAAACTGTCCTAGCTCCATTGACTTCAACAGAACTGTGACAATTTACACCAGCTAAGGGTTTGTCCCATTAACCTGTTATTGGTCATGGCCTGGATCCACAAAGCCTTGAAAATCACTGGACTCCACAAACCCTGGGGTAAGCACCTAGGCTTCCTAAATGATGCATGGTGAGAGATAGATGCTTGACAATGGGATCCACAAAAGTCAGCACACTAGGTGGGGAATTGCCTAAACTAGCCAATGGAAGATGCTGAGACTCTGGTGTGTCCTAAGTCCTACCCTTCTCACAGAGTTAGAGGCCTAAACCTGGGCTGGAGAGAGGTGCCTATGTCTGCTTGGAATCCATAGATGGGAAAACCTCTCTTGGAGTCATGCACTAAGCTGTTCTTGCAAGAAGAGCTTTGAACAGGAGTTCCCCACCTCTCAGAAGTGTACACTAACTACTGGATTTTGAGATATTCTGACACAGGTCTCTTGCTTATTGAATCTGTTCAACTTTGCATTCAATAACTGGGCCAGAGGTAGAATGTAAATGACACAGCCCTATTCAAATCCCATCTCTTCATCAGGCAGAAGGGGGAACTCAACTAGGGTCACCCATATCCTGGGTGAGTTTGCTAACTACTGGGCTAAAGGTTACAAAAGAGATTGTTGCTACCTTTCTCTCCTTCCTCTCCTTCCCCCAGCTGTTTTGTATGGTGTTAGGTGTGTTTAGTGCACATCTACCGGATAGGGTCCTATAGCCACATAGGCAGGGCCTATCTTCACCTGGTTTGAGAATTGCACTGTGGCTAAGGCATCAAATAGGTATCCAGATGCCTGCCTGAGGTAGCACTGGTTCTGGACTATTTAGAAAAACTGGATGTGCACAAGTCCATGGGGCCGGATGCGCTGCATCCGAGGGTGCTAAAGGAGTTGGCGGATGAGATTGCAGAGCCATTAATCATCAAGGAGCAATGGTCTCAAGTTGCAGTGGGGGAGGTCCAGGTTGGATATTAGGAAACACTATTTCACTAGGAGGGTGGTGAAGCACTGGAATGCGTTACCTCGGGAGGTGGTGGAGTCTCCTTCCTTGGAGGTTTTTAAGGCCCAGCTTGACAAAGCCCTGGCTGGGATGATTTAGTTGGGGATTGGTCCTGCTTTGAGCAGGGGGTTGGACTAGATGACCTCCTGAGGTCCCTTCCAACCCTGATATTCTATGATTCTATGATTCTATGCCTAGATGAGACCCTGGGAGAGCAATACAGCAGTGCACAGACAATCCAGGAAGTTTTTGGAGAGTGTTGGGGACAACTTCCTGGTGCAAGTGCTGGAGGAACCAACTAGGGACCATATTCCTCTTGACCTGCTGCTCACAAAGAGGGAAGAATTGATAGGGGAAGCAGAAGTGTGTGGCAACCTAGGCAGCAGTGACCATGAGATGGTCAAGTTCAGAATCCTGAGAAAAGGAAGAAAGGAGAGCAGGCTAATAGGAGGGGGAAAGGAGTCCAGGAGAGCTGGCTGTATTTTAAAGAAGGTCAGAGAAAGTGTGGGACTCTTATTGAATGGGGAAGGCAACCCAGTGATAGAGGATGTGGAAAAAGCTGAAGTACTCAATGCTTTTTTTACCTTGGTCTTCACAGACAAGGTTAACTCCCAGACTGCTGCACTGGGCAGCACAGTATGGGGAGAAGGTGAGCAGCCCTCACTGGTGGAAGGACAGGTTAAGAACTATTTAGAAAAGCTGGACATGCACAAGTCCATGGGACTGGATCTAATGCATCCGAGGGTGCTGAGAGAGTTGGTTAATGTGATTGCAGAGCCATTGGCCATTATCTTTGAAAACTTGTGGCGATCGGGGAAGGTCCCAGACGATTGGAAAAAGGCAAATATTGTGCCCATCTTTAAAAAAGGGAAGAAGAAGAATCCAGGGAACGACAAACCTCAGCCTCATCTACAGCCTCACTTCAGTCCCTGGAAAAATCATGGAGCAGGTCCTCAAGGAATCCATTTTGAAACACTTGGAGGAGAGGAAGGTGATCAGGAACAGCCAGCATGGATTCACCAAGGGCAAGTCATGCCTGACCAACCTGATTGCCTTCTATGATGAGATAACTGGCTCTGTGGATATGGGGAAAGTGATGGACATATTATATCTTGACTTTAGCAAAGCTTTTGATACAGTCTCCCACAGTATTCTTACCAGCAAGTTAAAGAATTATGGATGAATGGACTATAAGGTGGATAGAAAGTTGGCTAGATCGTTGGGCTCAACAGGTAGTGATCAATGGCTTGATGTCTAGTTGGCAGCCGGTATCAAGTGGACTGCCCCAAGGGTCAGTCCTGGGGCTGGTTTTTTAAACATCTTCATTAATGATCTGGATGATGGGATGGATTGCACCCTCAGCAAGTTCGCGGATGACACTAAGTTGGGGGGAGAGGTAGGGATAGAATAGGGTCCGGAGTGACCTAGACAAATTGAAGGATTGAGCCAAAAGAAATCTGATAAGGTTCAAGGACAAGTGCAGAGTCCTGCACTTAGGGCGGAAGAATCCCATGCACCACTACAGGCTGGGGACCGACTGGCTAAGCAGTAGTTCTGCAGAAAAGGACCTGGGGATTACAGTGGATGAGAAGCTGGATATGGGTCAGCAGTGTGCCTTTGTTGCCAAGAAGGCTAATGGCACATTGGGCTGCACTGGTAGGAGCATTGCAAGCAGATCAAGGGAAGTGATTATTCCCCTCTATTCGGCACTGGTGAAGCCATATCTGGAGTACTGGGTCCAGTTTCCTCCCCTGCCCACCGCCACAGAAAGGATGTGGACAAATTGGAGAGAGTCCAGCAGAGGGCAATGAAAATGATTAGGGGGCTGGGGCACATGACTGATGAGAAGAGGCTGAGGAAACTGATCTTATTTAGGCTAGGTCTACACTACCCGCCTGAAACGGCAGGTAGAAATCGATTTCTCGGAGATCGAATTATCGTGTCTCGTCAGGATGCGACAATCAATCCCCGAATCGACGCGCTTACTCTACCAGCAGAGGTAGGAGTAAGCGCTGTCGACGGGGAGCCGCGGAGGTTGATTTTGCCGCCGTCCTCACAGCGGGGTAAGTCAGCTCCGATACGTCGAATTCAGCTACGCTATTCGCATAGCTGAATTTGCGTATCTTAAATCGACCCCCCCTGTAGTGAAGACCTGCCCTTAGTCTGCAGAAGAGAAGAGTTGGAGGGGGATTTAATAGCAGCCTTCAACTACCTGAAGAGGGGTTCCAAAGAGGATGAAGCTAGGCTGTTCTCAGTGGTGGCAGATGACAGAACAAGGAGCAATGGTCTCAAGTTGCAGTGGAGGAGGTCTAGGTTGGATATTAGGAAAAACTATTTCACTAGGCACTTGGTAAAGCACTGGAATGGGTTACCTAGGGAGGTGGTGGAATCTCCATCCTTAGAGGTTTTTAAGGCCCAGTTTGACAAAGCTCTGGCTGGGATGATTTAATTGGGGTTGGTCCTGCTTTGAGCAGAGGGTTGGACTAGAGGATCTCCTGAGGTCTCTTCCAACCCTAATTGTCTATGATTCTATGCCCAGAGGCAAAAATGTAGGTGTCTAGGGAACCTTTAGATTGAAAATATAGTTGCCAAGTGAGTTTAGGTGCCCACGGGGTGAGGTGACAGCTGAGCAAGGGTTTTATGGATCACACTAGTGCCTAAATTTGAACTTTAGGGCCCATATCCACAAAAATATTTAGTGTCCTAATGTCTATTGAAATCAGTGGAAGTTAGTAGCCTAAGTCCCATTGTGGATCTGGGTCCATTGGCATAACTCAGATGGTAGTGCTGTTGCTTCAGTATCAGACAATCCTGCAATAGCACATAATACGTTGAGTGGAATAGTGAGGCTGCTTTTGGTCTGTTATGAAAGATGCTGTCATTCAGAGGAGTTCTGGAAGGGCCTGTAGAAAAAACAATATCGTTAATTAAGACTTTAAATTTCCATATGAGATATGTCAATCATTATCCATATGTTACAATTGGGTAACTGAGGCACGGAGAGGTTAAGTGACTTATCTAAGGTCATTTCATGAGTCAGTGTCAAAGTCAGGAGTGAGTCTCCTAACTCCCAGTGCCCTACACTAACCACAAGACCAAGCTGCCTTCCAAAAGAAATAAATAATATTATATTAAAGCAATCATTAATATTATGGGGATTGTCTCATTGCTAATGTAAATTTCTTTGCAAATAAATTTTGTACTGCAGTACTAAAACTTGATCCATGTACTGCTGCCTCAGGTCAGACGTTATTTAGAACCTCTGCAGACAAGAGACTGTGATTCGATTTCTCCCACTGTCAAACTAAGGAATGGCAACTGTACAGGCAATAAATTTCTGGATCTCAAAACTCCTGGCAAGAACAGTCCCCAAGAGGTGCAGGAGCCTGGAAAGCATTTTTTTGAAACCAGTAAATGCTGCCAACTTTCCCTCCCCCACTAGCACACAGAGAATCCATTTAGAAATGTATTAGTGGCTTTTATACACCAATAAGGCAAATACAGAAGGGTAGTAACTGTGACCTAACTGTACTTGTGAGAGAGAGGTGCTTAGGTGCACCTGATATCCAGGGATGTAGTTACTTTATGGTAATCTAATTACGTGTTTCTTTTTTATTGTGTAATCATCTGTTACCATACTGGCAGCATCTGGTAATAGTACTGTAATGACTTGTACTGCATATGCTTCATGTCAGTAAAAGCTGAATTACTCCCAGGATTAATTATTCCTAATAATAACAGTGTGGAGGTATGAATTATGACTCTGACCCTGCATCCATTTGTAGGTAAATCTCCCATGGGACTCAATGAGAATTTTATCTGAGTAAAGAGTACAGGATCAGACCTCAAAGTAATAGAAATAAGGGTGAAAGCCTCAAGACAAGGGATTTAGACACCTTATCTTCTATGAATAATAGTGCCATAGAATACTTTGAAAATGTCAACCAATATATATTTTTATTCCCAAAAAATGTATCTGGCCTGTTTATTAAGCATGTTTATCAATATATCATCTTTTATAAAAAATTAGCTGAGCTTTTGTGTTTAATTTGTATATATGAGAAGCTAAAGTAACTGTATATTATAAATGCTAAATTCAACCAGTGGCCAAAAAACAAACTAAATCTCCCCTCTATGGGTTATTCCCACATCAAAGGAAAGTGTCATTGTCACAAAATGAAAATCATGGAGTTCTTTTGTATCTTAGCTGTCAGGGCAACAGAGGGTTTGGGTTTAAGCCTACCATACCCTGCAGAAGAAAATTGAGATTCCATCCCATAAACTGATTGACCCTCAGGGAGATCCTTTACTTCCTCACTGCCACTTGGGCTTCCCTTTTCATTTATCCAGCTTCCCATAGCCTTGGCTTCAACAGCTTCTGAGGAGGCATGCGGCCAGGAGCGCTTCATACCACCATTGCTCCTAGAATTCCCTATAAAGTTGGGGGTAAGAGTGCAGACAACAGGGAGGAGAAAGGCAGTACAAGCTACTACAGCTGACTTCTCTCTTGGATGTTGGGGGAGCCCAGTGGAGACCTGTTAGCTGCTATCTGCCAATGCAGTTGCTCTTAGGAATAGCCTCTTGGGCATTTCCACTCAGCTCACTGAAGGCCACAGCCCTCCTGCTGGATTAAGGCTTTGATTTGCTACTTATTCCTCTCTGGCTTCTTCCTTTCTACTCATCAGGGGTCAGATCCTAGCCCTACTCTGTACATGGAGCTGGAATCTGCAAGATCCCCCATAAAGGACTTCTTCTGCATTAAAGGAAAGGGTGTCAGTGAGGTCACCTTGTAGCAAGTAAATGCAAGCCTATTCAAATAAACAGGTCTGTTTTCCCCTGTTCAGAGTCTATGTGAATAAATGAAATAGAGCACATTTACACAAAGCAGTTCAGGAAAATTTATCTACCGGTATATTAAGAAAACAACACACAAGGCAGCCATTTTATTGAGTGATTTAAATAATCTCTCTCTTCCAGTTGCAAACTCATTCAGAGATTATGGGCCAGATCCACAAAGGTCTTAGGCACCTAAAACCCAGTTTTAGGCACCACTGCGATACACAAAACCCCTGTTCAGCTGCCACCTAACCTGGCCTGTAAACACTTAAACTCACTCAGTGATTAAATTTTGTCCCCAACTTTAAATTCACTTGGCTAAATTTTTGCCCCAAAAGTTCCTAGGCACCTACCTTTCTACCTCTAAGCATGCACTCTGTTGTCTCAGGCAAGTTTCTGGATGTCTGTCTCACCTAAGCCTTAGTAAATCCTCAAACCAGAGGAAGAATTGGGCCACCAACTGCATGAGAATCACTGTATAGTCCAGTGGTTCAAGCACACACCTGAGATGTGGCATATCCCTGTTCAAATCTCTTTTCCTTATCAGGCAGAGGTGGGAATTGAATCTGGGTTTCCTACATCCCAGGTGACTACTCTAACCACTGGGCTAAAGATTATAAATAAAAGAGTCATCTTCCTCCTTTCCCTGGCCATTTTGTGTGGAGCAACAAGTGCCTGAGCCACCTGACTCTAGGAAAGGCATTTCTGACTGTGTAATGCAAATAGTGATAGATGCTTAACTCAGTGATGGCTCTGATTGCCATCTCCCAATGATGTGACCTCATCCAAGGCCATCAGTAGACCAACAATATGTATTTGTAGGACAGTCTCTGTGTCATGAGCTTGTTTGAAGCCTAACTGTGAGGGTCTAGGACATTATAGGAAGATAAATGTTGTTGGAGCTTAATTACAGGAACTGCCATGCTGGATCAAATCAGTGGTTTATATAGACAAGTATCCAGCACTGACTAGTACCAGCTGCTTCAGAGGAAGTTGCAAGATTATAGTCAAGGAATAATCTGCCTACTGAGAAAATTTCTTCCTAGGCCCATTAGTTAGAGGTGGGCTTATGCCCTGAAATATGAAGGTTTCTAGTCCTTCCAAAACTCTTTATTTTTAATCCTTTCTGTTGTAACTTTGGATATTCTTATTATCCATATAAACATGCAGTTCTTTTTTGAATCCTGATCAGTGATATATTATGGCAATGAGTCTCACAGGCCAAGTGTGCATTACGTGAAAAAGTATTTTCTTTGATCAGTTTTAATTTGTCACATTTCACATGTCACTAAGTGACTGCCCCCTTTAAGGAGAGAAGGTCGAGCTGCACTTGTGACATACTTAACTCACTTTCCCAGGTGAAGAGAATGAGTAATAATGTCATGTGACAGGTGGATCATATGGCTAAATCAGGTCTTTGGGCATAGGTAAGAGAGGTCTGTAGAGAACCAGAAGGGAGACTTTAGGAGACTATCCCTTAATAGGGAGCAGAAGGGGTTGTGAGCAACCCTACACAAAGAATCTTCTTAGCTCCCAGGGACAGGGCCTGGGGAATGAAGAGAGCTAGTACCAAGCAGAGAGTCTAGAGAACAAGTTGATTGAAGAAGCCTCAACAGGAAGTTGTTCCTTCTGAGCTTCATGTTAATAAACCAGACCCCAAAAAGGCCTGGTGTTATTGGACATATGAAAGCTTTTGTGAGTCATTGAGGAGTCCAAGAGAAGAAACTGAGGCAGTGATGAGCATGATCCCAGACTGGGTTAGTGATGTGGTGACAGCTTCCATATTCCTGTATTGTGAAGGTCAATAGAATTTCCTGATCCACCTTCTCTATATCATTCATTATTTTGTATAGTATCATGTTCCCTATTTTTCATTTCCTTTCTAAGTGAAAAGTCCCAGTTTTTTCAATTTATCTTCCTATGGACATTTTTCAGCATTTCATTCTTGTCGCCTGTCTCTGAATTCCTCTTTATTTCTACCATATTTTTTTTGAGATGAGGTGACCAGAACTAAATGCAGTATTCCAGGTGATGATATACCACTGACTTATACCAGCATGGGAATATTTCCAATATTATTCTCCATCTCATTCCTTAGGTGCCCAAAGACTTTATTTGTTTGATTGCACTTGAGCAGAGATCTTCAGTGAGCTGTCTACAATCTTGCCCAGATCCTTTTTGTGCATTGAGTGATCTGCCTGCAAAACATCCCTATAGAACGATCAGACTTTTTGAAAAGGTATCAGTCCCCCAAGCAGCCTCTCCACCTGGACTGCTTGATGATGAGTGTGATATTAAAATGTTTCACTGGGAGACGCACCTGCACAACCCTGGATCAGCAGAGGGCCAGGAAACCATCTTTAAAACATAACCCTTTGGGGCAAAACCAGAACTCCCTCTGGGTCAAAACTTCCACTGCCCGGCTAGGACAAGACTACACACCCACCACAGCTTTGCCTAAGGACTCACTTTGGCGCAAGATGAGAGAATCGACTTCCAAAAGGACGGGGGGGGAGGGGGAGAGAGATTTGGCAGATCTCTGTGGATGACACCACCAAGCAGTCCCTACCCAGTGATTTTTCACTGGGCGGGGTGGTTGCTTTTCTCAGTTTTTTATATAGTGCTTTGCTGGTGAGAGACAGACACCCCCGGCCCCTCTCCTCTCCAGTCTCCCCGTCAGCATGCAGCAGCAAGCGGCGCGCTAGCCAGAGCCCTCCCGGGCGCCTGCCACCGCCACTGGTGCCGCCCCGCCCAGCGCTGCGGCCCGCGGAAGGAGGCGGGGTGGGATTGAACGGTGGGAACTGAAAGCTCGGCGCTGGGTTTCCCTGAGTCCCGGAGACTCGGTGCCATCCGGGGGGAAGAGTTTGCACGGCAGAAACCGTGCGAGGGATGAGGAAGTCGAGGGCGCAGCGGCCGCTTCTCAGGTTGCTTCCCCCAGCCCCTTGCCTAGCCGGGGCGTCGCTGGGTCCCGGGAGCGCTGCGCTCCACCTCCCGAGGCGGCCCGGGAAGCCCCCGCGCTGCCGGCTGCCAGCGCAGCTGCTCTCGGGAGTAGCCTCTCGGGCATTTCCCCTCAGCGCACTGTAGGCTGCAGCCCCCAGCTGGGGTGAGGCATCAATTTGCTGCTGATTCCTCTCTGCCCTTCCGCTCAGGTCCTGGCCCCAGTGAAGTTTCCCGGGATTTTTGCAGTGAATTTAAGTGGAAGCAGGATTTGGCCTTGACTATAACTGGGATTGTCCCCCAGCCCTTTGTAGGAAGTCTCACCGCAGTAGCCTTCCCTTTCCCCTGTACTATGGGGAGTTTCTAAACCCTCTCTGCTTTGGGGGGTGCCGGTGTGTTAGGGCTAGTGGAAGTCACTTTTTTCCCACAGTGAAAAAGCTGGTCTTTTATGTAGTCTGTTCACTCTTTTGATATATCTGAGACATTTTTTTAATCCTTGGTTTACTTCTCTCCAAAACTAGCAACCCAGATTGTGATCCTCTAAATTGGTGGTGGTGGGGGGGGGGAATAATTCACTTGTAAGATCTGATCCCAAAGGTTTAAAAATGTGTTTAAATTGAGATGGTCAAGGACGTATCTGTAAAAGGTTGACCTGGGGTGTTAGTTTAAGTTTCCTTCAAACATGGTACCATTCTCATGCTCATTGTTTCACTTTTGTTTTGCTTCATAAAATATTTCAAAATGTTTATGGGAAAATCCGAAGAGAGAGAGTGCTATCGTAGTCGTGTAAACTGTTTTGTTTTTGGCCCATTTGCAAAAATACTGTATTCTTACTAATGAGATCTATATTTTTTTCCTAAGGGAAAGTTAGTGAAGAAAGGTTTCAGAGTAACAGCCGTGTTAGTCTGTATCCGCAAAAAGAAGAACAGGAGTACTTGTGGCACCTTAGAGACTAACAAATTTATTAGAGCATAAGCTTTCGTGGACTACAGCCCACTTCTTCGGATGCATATAGAATGGAACATATATTGAGGAGATATATATACACACATACAGAGAGCATAAACAGGTGGGAGTTGTCTTACCAACTCTGAGAGGCCAATTAATTAAGAGAAAAAAAACTTTTGAAGTGATAATCAAGCTAGGCCAGTACAGACAGTTTGATAATAGGTATGAGAGTACTTACAAGGGGAGATAGAGTCAATGTTTGTAATGGCTCAGCCATTCCCAGTCCTTATTCAAACCGGAGTTGATTGTGTCTAGTTTGCATATCAATTCTAGCTCTGCAGTCTCTCTTTGGAGTCTGTTTTTGAAGTTTTTCTGTTGTAATATAGCCACCCGCAGGTCTGTCACTGAATGACCAGACAGGTTAAAGTGTTCTCCCACTGGAACCTATCCTTGTAACAAACCCCGATGCCAACTCTGTCCACATATCTATTCAAGTGACATCATCATAGGACCTAATCACATCAGCCATACCATCAGGGGCTCGTTCACCTGCACATCTACCAATGTGATATATGCCATCATGTGCCAGCAATGCCCCTCTGCCATGTACATTGGCCAAACCGGACAGTCTCTACGCAAAAGAATTAATGGACACAAATCTGACATCAGGAATCAAAATACTCAAAAACCAGTGGGAGAACACTTTAACCTGTCTGGTCATTCAGTGACAGACCTGCGGGTGGCTATATTACAACAGAAAAACTTCAAAAACAGACTCCAAAGAGAGACTGCAGAGCTAGAATTGATATGCAAACTAGACACAATCAACTCCGGTTTGAATAAGGACTGGGAATGGCTGAGCCATTACAAACATTGACTCTATCTCCCCTTGTAAGTACTCTCACACCTATTATCAAACTGTCTGTACTGGCCTAGCTTGATTATCACTTCAAAAGTTTTTTTTCTCTTAATTAATTGGCCTCTCAGAGTTGGTAAGACAACTCCCACCTGTTTATGCTCTCTGTATGTGTGTATTTATATCTCCTCAATATATGTTCCATTCTATATGCATCCGAAGAAGTGGGCTGTAGTCCACGAAAGCTTATGCTCTAATAAATTTGTTAGTCTCTAAGGTGCCACAAGTACTCCTGTTCTTCTTTTTTTAGTGAAGAAAGCCAGGTTATGATATGTCTGACATTGTATTCAGATTCTTATCTCTCTATCTTGTAATATGTATCTTGTAAAATAAGCAACTAGGCTTGTGCTTGCATGTATCTTGTAAACTTATCTACAGAACATGTAGAGTGCACTGCAAAACTCAATCATGGGATCAGGATAATTCTTTTTATTTTAGGGTAGAGCATTAAGTATGTCTGAATATAGATTAGTGACAACAGGGCAGAACTCTTGGGCAAAGTGAAGGCCTTCTTTGAATTATATTTTGGCCTCAAAATTAGTGAATATAATATTACTTGATTCCATGCCCTTATGTCTAAGATGAAATGTAGTATTGGCTTTATATCTATTAAGACTGCAATCCAAAGACCATATCCTGGTCATGTGGAGAAATAGATCTGATGACATTAATTAATATGTCTATTTGTCAAGGCTTGACAAGGCAGCGTAAATGACGATTCCAGGCTTGGCTTCTGCTCCTTGTTTTGCAGAAGCAGCCCATTCATTCCCTAGATGTGAAAGGAGTATGTTACTTTCAAACAATTGGCTTTGGTCACTGCATGAACTTGCTTTGTCAGGCTGTGCTGGGAGGCCCATCCAGTTCTTTTTGTCTGGATGTGGACCTATGAGAGAGATGAGGGACATAAGTTTTCTGTCTTTCAGAATTTCTCAGTCTTTCTGAATGTTGTAACTACCACTTCAAAGGAGCATTGCTGTTTACCTCCATGAATTCTGCTGCACCTTTGCAAGACAAGGATTGTTACTGACAATATAGTAAGGGGGGGAGGGACATCCAGAGTGAGAATTGCAAGCTGTTCAGAAGAGAATTTCAGAAATACTATAAACTAGAGTAGACGGAAGCAGAGCTGTGATAGTTGGCTTTCCGGTTCTCAAAAACTGGTAGCTAATAAATCCATTTGACCTTCCTTTATGTAAACCCCAGAATAGGTATGAAGGAGAAAAACTGGAAACCTGGGTACTGCTCCTCTCCGTATAACTCAGACTTCCCCCAGTTTATTATTCTCCACTTAACTTTGGGGAGGGTGTTCTGGTGTGTTTAATTTCTTTCTAAATGTTTAATATTAAAGGCATTAATTTTAGGCATCACTTCTAATTTTGGATTCCTGTAGTTTTTGTGGTGTACTTGCATCTGTGTGTGTGTTCTAAAACAAGTCAGACATCTAGTATTTTGCGTTCACCTGTGTACTCATTTCAACACACAACTTGTGGTGAATAATATCCAAATGCGTGCACAATGAAGTGACTTTATAGATAATCATTATTATTTAAGAAGGGAAATTGTATTGCTCAGAGAATTGCTTATGTGTTAGAGTCTATCGCCCCTTAGGCACTGGTTCAAACATAGGTCAATTTCAGAGTGAACAAAAGTCTTTATACCATTAGATGGTTATTGGGTGGTCCATGAAATAAATTGGTAATATAAGTCCAGTTTCAAAGGGACAGACGGCCACATCCCACAAATGACTAACAGTTAGTGCTAGTTGCCACTCTTTTTGCAGTTTCAGCAGAGAGGTCACCAACTTGAATGGGCTAGGAGTTCGTTATGCTTTCCTCCCTAGAAGTGAGGGTACATTGGTGAGGTGCAGAAACTTGTATGGTACTTGTTCTCTGGACTTCTGTTTAAAGGACTGTTAATTTGGCACTTTTTACAATTAAACTATTATTCTGGGATCAAAGAATCTCCTAGTTTTTATTTATTTATTTATTTATTTATTTGCTTCCTTCATCCTCCCAGGTGTTACATCGAGTATATAACCAAAGTTGCTAATAACTAGTATTTATTTACAGTGATAATAGTGATGGAAAATGTATTACAACTCCCCCCCCCCCCAAAAAAAAACCCCACAAACAACTTTTTTTAATGAGAGCATTGTTTTTATATTTTTTTTTTTTTTATTTTTTACCGTAGCTGAAATTGATATGATTTTGAAGCAACATTCAGTGGTAATAGGCTAGATTAAAATGAACCTTTGTTACAGGTGACTTTTAACTGACTCTCCTCTTCTGTAGAATAGTCCATTTTTTTCTTAATATATGATATAATTTGTGGCTAGTCTGTTAGGAAGCATTTTAAACCAAGTTAAATTTTGCTTACGCTAGTTAAAATAACTGCAGTTTGTTGTCTAAAAGGCAAGAGAAAATGAGTCCCTAAAATACCTGTTTTTCTCATTCTTACTATTTTAGAGATCTGTGGAATTTAAGGAATCCTTCTCTAAGATAACTTTGCTGCTGTTCCGGCCTTCCTTCTCAGTGTTGTGATGGTTTCAATTGAAGAACATTTCTGAAGAAACTGACCGGAATAGGAGTCGTCTTATCTTTTAAAATGTTCAAAATTCAGCAACGCATAACATCTAACAGGACACCCAGGAAAAGGCCATATAGATGTGACATCTGCTATAAACAATTTGAAACGCCATCAAAATTAGCTAGGCATTATCTTATACACACTGGTCAAAAGCCATTTGAATGTCATGTATGTCATAAAACTTTTAGACAGCTAGTCCATTTGGAGAGACATCAGCTAACCCATAAACTTCCTTTTAAATGTAACATTTGCCATAGGAACTTCAAAAATTTAATTACTTTCTTAAAGCATCAACAGCTTCATAATGAAAACTACCAGAATGATATTAAGCAAGCTAAAAAATCAGTGGATGCCAAGCAAGATAGGCTGTTGTATGGAATATTTCATTGTTCTGTTTGCCAGAAATCTTTTACAACAGAAGAGCGGTGGATGCTGCATCAGTGCACAAAGTCAGATCATCTGCACAGTGCCAGGAGGAGAAAGAAAACTCATGTGTGTGAAACATGTAACAAGATGTTTCCATCACGATCTAAGCTGGAAAGACACTTGCTGATTCACACTGGCCAGAAACCTTTTAAATGTTCCTTGTGTGGTAAATCTTTCAGGCAGTCAACACATTTGAAAATCCATCAGCTCACACACACAGAAGAGAGGCCTTTCCAGTGTTGTTTTTGTCAGAAGGGATTTAAGATGCAGAGCAAACTCCTGAAGCACAAGCAACTCCATGTCAGGAACAAGTCTCTTCCCAAAGTCCTTTACAGAGCAAAGACTTCTAAATACCCTAGACCTCAGAACTCGCTGGAAGGAAAAAGGGATAATTTTGAGAATGTTGATACTTATGAGTCCCCGGAAAATGATCCACTTGATGTTCACTCTATTTATATTGTACCTTTTCAGTGCCCACTGTGCGAGCAGTGTTTTGAAACAGAGCGGGTTCTAAATTTGCACAAATGTTTTTACCTGAGAGATGGCAAAAATTCAAACAGTGGCAAATCAGTCTACAGCCACAAAGCCAACATTAAAAGTAAAGTCCTGATGAAACTCAAACATGCTGGAGAAAAGGCATCAGATTCGTCTCTGTCTGACAGAAAAAAAAATAAAACAAGTCACTTTAAAAGTTATGACCTGTTTGCATCTAATGAGCAGCATTCTGATCGGAATGCTTCCCCTAAAACTTTTAAGAATTATCATAGCAAGCTTGTCAGGCATAAGATAATTAGCAATAAAAAGAAAAGGACATTTGTCATGCCATTTTCCTGGCAAGAGCACCTACCAAAGCACAAATTAGAAATTAATTTAAATGGTATAATTACTGGTGAAAGCATGTTAAACATGGATGATTCAGTACATAATAAAGATAACTCTCTTTATGGTTCATTGGATGCTGATTTCTTTGATAATCCAGAAGCAGCACTTCACTGTGCTTTTTCAGCTCCTACTAAAAATATACATAATAGACACACAGTGTGTAAATGTGACAGATGTGAAAAAATCTTCCCTTCTTCATCCAAACTTCAAAGACATTATCTTATTCACACGGGACAGAAGCCCTTTGGCTGTAATGTTTGTGGGAAGACATTTAGACAGTCAGCTCACTTAAAAAGACATCAGCTCACCCACACTGAAAAGAGACCATATAAAAGCCCTGTTTGCCAGGTGGAATTTGAAAATCTGAACAAACTTTTTAGTCATCAGGGAGATCACATTGAATTTAAGTCTTCTCAGCCTGTGGGTTATTCCAAAAGGCCTTCACAGGCATCTGGCTTTCCAGAATTTGAGCTGATCCAGTCAAACCAAGCAGCTGAAATCAAAGTTGAGGTAGAGTCTGGGGACTTTGTTCTTGGCACCAGCAGTAGAAACACACTGCCGTATTTGTGTAGTAAGTCGTTGGAAACGGAGCAAAGCCATTACAGTCACTGGTATGATTTTTGTGGAGGTATGGAAAAAAGTGAAGCTATTAAAAAGTTTTATCAGTGCAGTGTCTGCTTTAAAACTTTCAAATCGCCTTCCAAACTTGAAAGGCACTATTTAATGCATGCTGGACAGAAGCCATTTGAATGTTCAGTTTGTGGTAAAACTTTCAGACAGGCCCCACATTTGAAAAGGCATCACCTTACTCACTTTAAAAAGAAATCCTAAAGATAAAATGGCTGCCAGAGTTCCACTGAGTGGGATAACAAACACTAGAAGGTATTTTGTGTTCAACAAAAGTGGATGGTGTCCAATGAGATTGTTTGTTTGTTTTTAAAGTCTAAAACTTCTGGATTACATAATTATGAACTGGCTTACATTAGTTTGACTGGTTTATGGAAAGTGACTACTTATGTTAAAGAGATGACCTGAAGAAAGGTTAATGTACTATTTTCAGACTGTCTACTTATATATTTTGTGATGAATAAGGGTTGATGTTTGAAAACTTCCAGCAATGTTTTTTTTAAAAATTGTGAATACATGTAGTCAAGTATCAGAGGGGTAGCCGTGTTAGTCTGAATCTGTAAAAAGCAACAGAGGGTCCTGTGGCACCTTTGAGACTAACAGAAGTATTGGGAGCATAAGCTTTCGTGGGTAAGAACCTCACTTCTTCAGATGCAAGTGAGGTTCTTACCCACGAAAGCTTATGCTCCCAATACTTCTGTTNCTACATGTATTCAGCAACAGAGGGTCCTGTGGCACCTTTGAGACTAACAGAAGTATTGGGAGCATAAGCTTTCGTGGGTAAGAACCTCACTTCTTCAGATGCAAGTGAGGTTCTTACCCACGAAAGCTTATGCTCCCAATACTTCTGTTAGTCTCAAAGGTGCCACAGGACCCTCTGTTGCTGAATACATGTAGTTATTGCATAAGTGTTTCAGCAATCTGTAGTGCAATATAAATCACATGTTTAAAAGTTGTGCCTCTTCCCCATCCAGAGGAGTTAATTCATGACAATATACTTTCTGACTGCACCTGCCAAAAAGCAAATGTAAAAAGACCGTCCTTGACCCACTTCACTTTGTCTCCATGTATGTTGAAAGCATAAGATGCATGCTGCGCCTGGTCGATATTATTTTTCTTATGCTCCTGTTTGTTCTGCAGATCAGGTAATAGAAGAGGAAAAGGAAGAAGTGGAGGAGAAAGCCCAGAGGGAAAAATAACTTCCACAACAGTAACACGAGATTAATAGAGATAATACTTACCTGCTTTAAGATCTATGGATGAAGAGTGCTATGTAAGAGCTAGGTATTGAACATATGCACATTAAAATAACAGTGTTCCTGAGTCAGTACAGTCCTCTTAACCTCATTTGACTCTTCCAGTCTTGTTCCCTGCCTCTTCTAGCTTTTTGGGTCAGTCCACACAATATTCAAGTGGTGTTCTGCAAGAGAAGTGGATAAGACTCTTAATTAAGCCCCGGGTGGTGGTGATGGTGGTTGTTGGTTTTTCTCTTATCATATAATGATGTCATTAATGCGTCCCCTTTCCACTCAGCCACCTTGTATCCTTAGTTCTTCTGCAAGGCCAAAATTTTGAGTAACAGCCTCCTTGTTTCCTGGTAGTGCACACTGCACAAGTTAAGGAAATATTCCTTAGGATGGGATAAGATGATAACTGACAATGTTGTCAGGAAGTCATATATTCCTTTATAACATGAAATAATGGGACTGTAAATGACAACTAGCTGCTATTAAGTAAATCCATTTTTATATTATTAAAAGCTGTAGTTACAGTATGAATTTTCTGGTAAGTATTGGTATGTGCCCACTTTTCCCTTTACACTGAAAGAATGCGTAAGCAAAAATAATTATGGACATGCTGGGGAAAGACTGAGAACTTGTAGATAAGAATGAAGTTAGTTCCTCCCCCTCCCCCCAGAAAGAAAAGCTGCCTGCTAAAGTGTGTCTTTGTTGTGTAACTTCTCAATGCTTGAACCCTAAAGTTTCCAACTAACAGAAAATTGGTGAGATTCTTTTCATTGTTTAAGTAGGTCCAGATTTATTTAAATGAACTCTTTTTGACTTATATTTGCAGTTTTTCAAGTGATTAACTTATGCCATTGTCAGACTTAGGTTATATATTTGGTATGAATGAATCTCCTATCTGGAGATTGTCTCCCCCTATATGAGAGAGTAAAAAGTAGAAAAATGGTCTTGCTGGTATGATCTCATACTTGGCTATTGGTTGTACTTTGACTTTTTTTTCTCCTCTCCTGTCCTTCCCGCCCACATTCTTTCAGGTTGTTTCGTATTGAAAGACAGAATACCATAAAAAGTGTTTTGGAGGTGTGCTGTAGAGCTCTTTTGAAATACCTGTTACAAATCTTTTTATTTATGTAGTACTTTTATTGTGCACTTCATTTGAAGACTCTAGAGGTGTGAAGACCAACCATGTGAAATTTGATATGCAGAAGGTAAAAGATTAGATGTCACAGTAACTAACCTTTGCTGCATGTTAGAACAAATAGGATTGTTTCTGAAACCATTTTTCCTGCTTTACAAAACAATAAACTTTTCAATACATGTTTATAAAGAACCCGACTTTTCATGTTTTAAAAAGTTTTGAGAGTCAGATTAATGACCTGAAACAAGGTTAAATTAAAGAGCACTGCTATTAATTGTATCAAACTTGATGGGGAGTCTGGGGAATACAACCATGGTAACTTCTTAATCTCTTTGTATAGACTTAATCACTCTAATGGAATATACAAAAGACTATTTTAATAACTACTATAGAGATACTGGTATACCAGTACTTTATTATCTACCAGATACTTTATTTTCCCTATACATCTGCATGTATAAATATTATGGAGAGACAGTCTCCTCCCCCAAATGAAATTAACATACACTTAAAATAAGTGTATTTTATAATTGATTTTTGCCCAGACACAGTTAAATTTTTCAAGAGTCCTTTCCTTTTCAAATTCTGCATACGTGATCTGTAGTCACTGGACAATTCTTTGCCCAAATTTGAGGTGATCCGAATGAGCTGGTTTTGATAGATGGGAGGTGGGGTTCAGAAAAATGGGTGTCTACTCATGTTTTAAAAAGTGAATGCTTTTTTTTGCCATGCCTTATCTCAAAAATATTGAAATTTCTAGGAAAAGCTAGAGATTTGAAAGATCTTGGGAGGACAATGCACAAGCCCAATTTTGAGATCAGGAAAGGCACATTGGGAAGTGTTATTTACTGGTTATTTTTGGAATCATGGAATAATTGTTAGGGCTCTAGTGAATGTTTTAAAAGGCACCAGGGGTCTTTCCCCATGATTTAGTGGGAATTTTATTCGGCCCCAAGTTAGTGGTGAAGACTGAGGGACTGATTTTCCTCTCCTTTCTATACCAGTGTAATTCCATTAATTTTCAGAGGAATTATGCAGTGGAGTGAAGTGGAGGATCAGGCTCCTAAAACTGAACTGGAAAAATGTAGGAGGGTGAAAAACTGGCTGTTTTGAAGTCAATGGCAACATTCAGATAGGGCCAGGACTTTTCCCCTGTGTCTGTAGGTCTTTTCCTTGCAAAGATAGCCTTCGGAGTGCAGACTTATGTCCAGGCATGTTAACTCTGCATTTCCATTAATTCTGGTGTCCTGGAAGTTTTTAAATGTAACCTTCATTATGAATTCCAGGCTTTTTAATGGTGGTTTAGTTTACCTTTTGTTTCTACTGGTGATGTTATCCTGCCACAAACCTGTGGCAAGTGCACAACTGATATGAATTAGTGGCTGTCCCAAGGAGCAACATGGAAACCCATCTAAAGGAGTGTTCTGGAGTAGCAGCCAGCAGGCAAACCTGCAGGATGATAGATTCTGCAGGCTTCATACATGGAAACCAGGGGGAGGAGTGAGGTTGTCCTGGGGAAGCACAGATCCATTTTTGCTATTTTAAACATGCTTAAATCACACTTCATATTATTCATCAGTATGCCATGGTCACTTTGCATAATGCTTCACGGCAAATTCAAGTCACCAGTTTTTGAAGTATCTTTAGGAGCATAACAATTGTCCTTCTATTTCGTGAAAGGGAACTCATGTCTAATAGTAATAAGCTGCTAGCTATTTAAAAAATAATTGCTTTATGCTAAATCAAGGGAAATTGTAAACAGGAAAACAATCAAACAATGGGTCTCTAACGTTAAAGTTGAGGTTTCCCCAAGGAACCTAGCAAACTACATGTTTGGCTTTGAGACAAACACACTTCATATAAGGAAAAGGACCTAATCTAGCACAAGTAGAAAGAGGGAAGAAGGAAAACTATTTTGAAAATACAGATAAGTGTGTAATTTCAATTAAATGGATCTTGGCTTGTCTGTGGAATAGCACCAAAAGATAATACCAGACCAGAGAGACAGAATGATGCTGTAGCCTGGTGGTTAGGGCACCCAGTGGGGAGTTTGGAGACCCACAGTCCTGTCTCCTTGCTTCAATGACTGTTTATCCTTGATGGAAACAGCTTCAATGGGAGAAATTGAGGGAGCCCTGCATCAGGATATCCCATAGCTCAATGGTTAGATCATGCTCCTAAAGGGTAAGAAACCCTTGTTCAAATCCTTTCTCTCCCTCAGACAGAGGGGGGGATTTGAACCCAGGTCTCCCACATCCCAAGTGAGTCTCTAATCACTGCACTAAAAATTATAAAATGGGCAACACTAGCAACAACTCCTCCTCCAGCTAGAGTTTGAATGGGACTAGATCTGGTAGGTGGCCTCTGGGCATGCCTACCAGATCAGGCCCTGCACAGTGGAGATCTAGGTATTGACTGAGTTTAGGCACCTAAAGGGTTAGGCGGCAGCAGCTGAGTGGAAGTTTTGTGGATCACAGTGGAGCCTGAAACTGGGACTTATGCATCTACATCTGGAGTCTAGGCAATTAAGTACTTTTGTGGATCTGGGCTTAATCCAAAACCCACAGAAGTTAATGAGACTTCAAATCTCAAACTGGGACTTCTGTTCTAATGCTCAATTACCTTGGTTTCCTTCTACAGTACATGTAAACCTCTGTAAATCTTAATCCTGCCCTTTTTACACACTTCAGTAATCCTTAGTGAGTACAGTGGGACTGGTCTCATCAGGAAGGACTGCAGGATAGCTCCCTATAATAGTTCCTTGTAGTAATGTGTCTTTAATGTTCAAACTGCCTGGGTCTCCTAAACTATAAAGAGGCTTGTGTTCATATTAGTAGTTGCACAGGATTTTTAAATGGTGAGTTATAACTTAATAAACTGGGTTTATGCTTTGATGGCTCTGGGTAATGTATGTCTGAGAGGCAGTCGTCATAAGGAAAATTGAATTACAGAGTGACTTTTTTTTATTACCAGCTACATTATTTTCTCCAGTCTGAGTGGATAAATTGTACTACCTTATGTGATGACTATGTAATAATGTTTCTCTAGTAGCTTTGAATAGCACATTTTTGTTTTTTTCTAATAAAATTGTAAACTTTTAGTGCTCACAATGAAGAATTAATAATGTTACAGTACCTTGAGCCAAGAAGCCTGTGTGCAGGCACAGTGAATGCTTCCTTATTTAAAAACCTGAGTCTTGACCTGAGACCTTGTCACTGTGCCAGCCCTGAGTCCCTACATCTCTGCTAACCCTGCCCTCTATCTCCCACCATTCCAGTTCTGTTCCTTTCAAAGATCTGTGAAAGTACAGTAATCCTGAGCTACATAGCTGCACGATTGCAATATATCTTCCCATCCTGCAAACTTGATTCTGCTTGTGTATCTGACTCCTGATCTACATACCCCTATCTTTTCAGTTCTTTCCTGCCTACCATGATTCTGCTAATACACCTAATCTAGATCTGCAGAGACCTACCATTCCAGTTCTCCCCACACCTGGCTTCCCATTAGCTTCCAACACACCTATAGCTTGATCCAAATTGCACTGAAGTCAATTAAAAGATCACCACTAACTTTAATGGATTTGGATTCACCTACAGTCCTGATTTGCAGGCCCTCATCATTCCAGTCTTGGACCTTTTGAGCAGAGACTAAAATTTTGTGCTGAACAGTTGTTCACAATTGTAGTTTTGTGATGTGCAGAAACTAGGATGAGCTCCTCAAATTCCATTTTATTTCGAACATATGGGCATGCCCCTACAAACACACTTGAGTATAATGTTGTTATGAATAGTCCCAGTATTGTCCTATTCAGTAGTATGTGCACAATTGGGTCAAATGATGATAGAAATCCATTGTGCCACTGTGGCCGGAGTCCCAGGGGAACCACATTGAGGTTAATTAGGGCAAACTGCAAAGAATGGGGCAGGTAATCCCCAAAGATGGTGATAATTTCAGAATTTAGATCCATCAAGCTAGCCTCAAAACAGCTTCTACAATACCTGACTGGTTACCCAGAAGCCAAAACACAATTCTCTTAAAGCAACCCAGGCTTAGGCCTCCACCCAGACACCCAAGTCAAATATGATGAGGATTACTGAAAATCTTATTCATCATATAAGTAAGTTCTACCAATCCCAAAGACTCATTACCTCCCAGGTTAATGAATATTCTGTATCTTACCCAAATACACACTCACGGACAATTCTTATTAACAAAACTAAAATTTATTAAAAAATAAAAAAGAGTGAGTATTGGTTAAAAGATCAGTATACACACACACACAGGAGTACAGTTCTGAGATCAGATTCATAGTGGAGATGGTGAGCTTTGTAGTTGCAAAGAATTCTTTCAGAATTAGTCCATAGGTTATAGTCCAGTGTTCAGATTCAGGGTGATCCAGATGGGACTGGAGATCTCAGTCTTACAACTCAAGCTTCCTCTGCATGAAGCATCAAGCAGATCTGAGATGAAAGGATCAGGTTCCAAGAGTCTTATACAGTTTTCTAGTAGCCTCTTGACCATTCAGTCCTGGGTGAACAAAAGACTTTTGATGTAACCTTCTGTTTCCCAAACATCACCGGTAATCAACTACATGGATTAACATAAGGCAATTTATCCATTAAGCAGTTCATATACAGTTTACCACAAACTTTAAAGAGACATATAATGATATTATTTCACCCAAGATTCATCTAAATGTTAATATTCCCTTTTGATCTCTGAATCAATAGCTATAGTAATAGACAGGAACTGTGTTTACATGGCTAACATCTAACAAGATATAAGTAAACACATGCAGTTATGATCACCTCTAATTTTCTAACAATACAGGTTTACATTTCAAAGTTCTAGCCTATCTAAGATGGAAGGGCCCTAGTTACAATTTACATACTTTTCTAACATGTCCTTTAGCCTGTGAGCTGCTTAATCTTTTCTGGCCATGTGTGTTGTATTTCAAAATCAAAATCTTGGAGAGCTAAACTCCACCGAAGAAGTTTTTTGTTATTTCCCTTGGCGGTATGAAGCCACTGTAGCGCAGCATGGTCTGTTTGTAGTTGGAAACGCCGTCCCCAAACATATGGGCGTAGCTTTTCCAGCGCATACACAATGGCATAGCATTCCTTTTCGCTGATTGACCAATGGCTTTCCCTCTCAGACAGTTTCTTACTGAGAAATACGACAGGATGGAATTCTTGATCCGGTCCTTCCTGCATTAAAACTGCTCCCACGCCTCGCTCGGACGCATCTGTGGTTACTTGGAACGGTTTGTCAAAGTCTGGGGCCCTTAGCACAGGGTCAGACATGAGTGTTGCCTTAAGCTGGTTAAAGGCCTTTTGACACTCATTAGTCCACTGAACTGCATTTGGCTGTTTCTTTCTGGTTAGGTCTGTCAGCGGGGCGGCGATTTGGCTGTAGTGGGGTACAAATCGCCTATAATATCCAGCCAAGCCTAAGAAGGATTGGACCTGTTTCTTAGACTTTGGAACCGGCCACTTTTGGATAGCATCCACTTTGGCCTGTATGGGATTTATAGTTCCTTGACCCACCTGGTGCCCCAGGTAAGTCACTCTGTTTTGGCCTATTTGACACTTTTTAGCCTTAACAGTTAGTCCTGCCTGCTGGATGCGCTGGAAAACTTTTTCCAGGTGCTCCATGTGCTCTGCCCATGAATCAGAAAAAATGGCCACATCATCGAGGTAGGCAACTGCAGATTCTCCCAATCCCGCTAGGAGACCATCTACAAGTCTTTGGAAGGTGGCGGGTGCATTTTGCAACCCGAAAGGGAGTACATTGAATTCATACACCCCTGCCTGGGTGACGAAGGCTGACCTTTCCTTAGCGGGTTCATCTAGTGGTACTTGCCAGTACCCCTTGGTTAAGTCTAAAGTAGAGATGAATTGGGCATGTCCCAATTTCTCCAATAGCTCATCTGTGCGTGGCATTGGATAGTTGTCAGGACGAGTTACAGCATTTAGCTTACGGTAGTCCACGCAAAAGCGTATTTCCCCATCTGGTTTGGGAACTAGAACCACTGGAGATGCCCATGCACTCTTAGAGGGGCGGATTATACCCATCTGTAGCATGTCCTGGATCTCCCTTTGTATAGCAGTTTTGGCATGAGGTGACTCCCGGTAGGGTGGGGTTCTAATAGGGTGAGCATTACCTGTGTCAATGGAGTGGTATGCCCGTTCGGTCCATCCTGGAGTGGCTGAGAAAATTGGTGCAAAGCTTGTGCACAGCTCCTTGATCTGCTGTCGCTGCAGACGTCCAAGGGTCATGGAGAGGTTCACCTCTTCCACGCCACCATCCTTTTTTCCTTCGTAGTAGACACCTTCAGGCCACTCCGCGTCATCTGTTTCCTGGGCTGTAAACTGGCAAACGTTTAATTCTCTGGAATAAAAGGGCTTAAGAGAATTAACATGGTATACCTTAGGCTTTATGTTGGAGGTGGGGGAGGCTATGAGATAGTTAACAGCTCCTAGGCGCTCCTGGACCGTGAATGGTCCTTCCCACGACGCTTCCATTTTATGGGCCTGGATTGCCTTTAAGACCATGACTTGGTCTCCTACTTTGAAGGACCGTTCTCTGGAATGTTTATCATACCAGGCCTTTTGCTCTTCCTGAGCATTCTTTAGGTTTTCTTTAGCAAGGGCCAAAGAATGTCGGAGGATGTTTTGTAGGTTGCTTACAAAGTCTAGAATGTTTGTTCCTGGAGAAGGCGTAAACCCCTCCCATTGCTGCTTCACCAACTGTAATGGCCCCTTAACCTTACGGCCATACACAAGTTCAAATGGTGAAAACCCTAAACTGGGATGTGGTACAGCCCTGTAGGCAAAAAGCAACTGCTGCAACACTAGGTCCCAATCATTGGAGTGTTCATTTACAAATTTACGTATCATGGCCCCCAAAGTTTCATTAAACCTCTCCACCAGGCCATTGGTTTCATGGTGGTAAGGGGTGGCAACCAAGTGATTCACCCCATGAGCTTCCCACAGGTTTTCCATGGTTCCTGCCAGGAAGTTAGTTCCCGAATCTGTAAGGATGTCGGAGGGCCAACCTACCCTGGCAAAAATGTCTGTTAATGCCTGGCACACACTTTTAGCCCTGGTGTTGCTTAAGGGTACTGCTTCCGGCCATCGGGTAGCAAAATCCATGAAAGTCAGTACGTACTGCTTTCCTCTGGGTGTCTTCTTTGGGAAAGGACCCAGAATATCCACAGCTACGCGCTGAAATGGGACCTCAATTATGGGTAGTGGCTGGAGAGGGGCTTTAACCTGGTCTTGGGGTTTTCCCACTCGTTGGCACACCTCACAAGACCGGACATAATTAGCAACGTCCTTGCCCATTCCCTCCCAGTGGAAGAACTTCCCCAACCGGTCTTTGGTTCTGTTCACCCCAGAATGGCCACTGGGATGATCATGGGCTAAGCTCAAGAGCTTTACCCGATACTTAGTGGGAACTACCAACTGCCTTTGAGGATGCCAGTCTTCCTGGTGCCCACCAGAAAGAGTCTCCTTGTATAAAAGTCCTTGTTCTACAACAAACCGGGATCGGTTAGAAGAGCTGAGAGGCGGTGGGGTGCTCCGCGCCGCCGCCCAAGCTTTCTGAAGGCTGTCATCTGCTTCCTGCTCGGCCTGGAACTGTTCCCTTGATGCTGGAGACATCAGTTCCTCCTTGGACTGTGGACTGGGGCTTGGTCCCTCTGGAAGTGATGCAGGTGCTGGGGCTGTTTCCATTGACTGTGAACCGCTGTCCGCTGGTGCACTATGTGGTAACTCAGGCTCTGGCTGAGCCTCTTGGGTAGGGTTATCTGCTGCTTCTGCCAGTTCAGGCTCGCTGGTGCCCTCTGGCATTGGAGTTGTAGACGGGTTTGCAAGCGCTGGACTCAGGGCTGGCAATGGTTCTGGTGCTGGTTGCGTTGCCAGTTTCGGTTCTGGGACTGGCTTTGGCTGGGTCTCTGGGATTGGATCCACTACGGTTGTTGCAGTCGTTGGCAGGGGATCCAGTTCCACCACCTTTGTCTGGGTCTCCGGTAACACAGACGGGGCCCTGGTGGACGGCTCAGGAACAGGGATGGGGGCGAAAGCTTGCTTAGCCTGGCTGCGGGTGACTATTCCCACCCTCTTGGCTAGCTTCACATGGTTGGCCAAGTCTTCCCCCAGCAGCATGGGAATGGGATAATTGTCATAGACTGCAAAAGTCCACATTCCTGACCAGCCCTTGTACTGGACATGCAACGTGGCTGTAGGCAAGGTTATAGACTGTGACACGAAGGGTTGAATTGTCACTGTAGCCTCTGGGTTGATGAGTTTGGGGTCCACTAGGGATTGGTGGATAGTTGACACTTGAGCCCCAGTGTCCCTCCAAGCGGTAACCTTCTTTCCGCCCACTCTCAAGGTTTCCCTTCGCTCCGAGGGTATGAGAGAGGCATCTGGGTTTGGGGATCTTTGGTGTGATTGGGGTGTAATGAACTGTAATTGGTTGGGGTTCTTGGGGCAGTGAGCCTTTATATGTCCCAGTCCATTACATTTAAAACATCGCCCTGCTAAGGTATCACCGGGACGAGGTTGGTTGGTGGAGACCGGTGTGGTGGGGTGAGAAGGCGTCTGGGGTTTCCCTTGGGATGTGGGTGGGGCCTTGGGTTGTCCCCGGTGGTAAGGTTTTGTTTCGGTTTGCCCCTTCTGATATTCGCTCCAACTGCTACTAGTTTTTTTCTTTTCTGCCACCTCCACCCATTGGGCTCCAATCTCCCCCGCCTCAGTTACAGTTTTGGGCTTCCTATCTAGGATGTACCTTTCTATTTCCTCAGGAACACCCTCTAAAAACTGCTCCATTTTTACTAGGGAAAGTAGATCTTCCAGAGATTGAACATTTGCTCCTGATACCCAGGCATCACAATTTTTGTCAATGTGGTAGGCATGACGGGTAAATGACACATCGGGTTTCCACTTTAGGGCTCTGAACCGCCGACGGGCATGCTCGGGTGTTAGCCCCATTCTGAGTCTGGCCTTGTTTTTAAAAAGTTCATAACTGTTCATGTGTTCCTTAGGCATTTCAGCCGCCACCTCTGCTAAGGGTCCACTGAGCTGCGGCCTCAGCTCTACCATGTACTGGTCTGCAGTGATGCTGTATCCAAGGCAGGCCCTTTCAAAATTTTCTAAGAAGGCCTCAGTATCATCGCCTGCCTTGTAGATGGGGAATTTTCTGGGATGGGAAGTGGTACCTGGAGGGGGGTTGTTAGCATTGGCTGGTGCATCCTGCTTAGCTTTTGCTACTTCCAGTTCATGCTTCCTTTCTTTTTCTCTCTCCTCCATCTCTTTTTCTTTCAGCTCCATCTCTTTCTCTTTCAGCTCCATAGTTCTCTTGTGAGCCTTCTCTTTGGCTTTTTCCAGCTCCATCTCTCTTTCATGGGCCTCCTTTTTGGCTTTTTCTTCTCTTTCTTTTAGTTCCATCTTTCTCTTGTGGGCCCCCTCTTTGGCTTTCTCCTCTCTGTCTCTCAGCTCTATCTCTCTCTTGTGGGCCTCCTCTTTGGCTTTTTCTTCTTTGGTAGTCATTTTCCTGTTTTCTTGTGCTGGGTCACCCCCTTTGCAGTTGACAAACTGGGAAGCTCTCAGCTCTGGCTGCTGCAGAGTTAACAGTAACTTTCTAACTAGCTACTCCCGAGGATGTAAAAAGAAAAAAAAACAATTCAGCTTGTAAATACCTTTTACCAGTCATTTGCTAATTGAACCCTTCTCTTAACAAAGGACCTGTAAAAAAAACTTAACACCTCTACCTTCAGGCAAGGAGAGATAAGATATGCATCTATCTACTTCCAGCTCGGCTTTCCAAGCAGCTAGAAGGAAAAAAAATCTCACTGGCTTTTGGGTTTAAAATGATCCCACCGCTATTCACCATGTCAGGACTGAGATCCCCACTTTGAACTTTAGGGTACAAATGTAGGGGCCTGCATGAAAAACTTCTAAGCTTAACTACCAGCTTAGCTCTGGTTCGGCTGCCACCATCAATGGATTCCCTCCCTGGGAAGCCTTGAAAAACCCTCACCAAATCCCTGGTGAAAACAAATCCAAAACCCCTTGGATCTTAAAACAAGGAGAAATTAACCATTCCCCTCCTTCCTCCCACCAACTCCTGGTGAATCAAGATCCAAAACCCCTTTGGATCTAAAACAAGGAAAAATCAATCAGGTTCTTAAAAAGAAGGTTTTTAATTAAAGAAAAAGATAAAAATCATCTCTGTAAAATCAGTATGGAAATTAACCTTACAGGGTAATCAAACTTAAAGAGCTCAGAGGACTCCCCTCTAGTCTCAGGTTCAAAGTACAGCAAACAAAGATAAACACTCTAGTAAAAGGTACATTTACAAGTTGAGAAAAACAAAGGAAAACTAACACGCCTTGCCTGGCTATTTACTTACAAGTTTGAAATAGGAGAGGCTTGTTTAGAAAGATGTGGAGAACCTGGATTGATGTCTGGTCCCTCTCATTCCCGGAGAACGAACACACTCCCAAACAAAGAACACAAACAAAAGCCTTCCCCCCCCCCAAGATTTGAAAGTATCTTGTCCCCTTATTGGTCCTTTAGGTCAGATGCCAGCCAGGTTACCTGAGCTTCTTAACCCTTTACAGGGAAAAGGATTTTGGAGTCTCTGGCCAGGAGGGATTTATAGTACTGTACACAGGACAGCTATTACCCTTCCCTTTATAGTTATGACACATGGCTAACATCTAACAAGATATAAGTAAACACATGCAGTTATGATCACCTCTAATTTTCTAACAATACAGGTTTACATTTCAAAGTTCTAGCCTATCTAAGATGGAAGGGCCCTAGTTACAATTTACATACTTTTCTAACATGTCCTTTAGCCTGTGAGCTGCTTAATCTTTTCTGGCCATGTGTCATAGCCACCTAGCCCCCAAAAGTGTTAGTTAATTTTTGAGTTAGTTTTTTAGCATGAAGCAAGTCAATATGACAATGTTTTGTAGGTACATTATCTTTATATATCATGGGTCTTAATTATGACATCTGTGAAGGTGGAGAAAAAAAATCTTAAAAATTAGTGCAGTGGTTCTCAACCTGTGATCTGCAGATTATGTTTAAGGGGTCTGTGAAAGACTTAGACTGAAAACTGACTGAATGGAATTTAACTATATATACAGAAAATAGCTTTCCAAAGGGGTCCACACCTCCATTTGAAATTTGTTAGGGGTTCACAAATGAAAAAAGGTTGAGAACCACTGCATTAGTGCATCTGATACTAGTGCAATTAGCAGAAGGAAAATGAGTTAGTTAGTAATTATCTGTAATTGGTTGTTTGCACTATTTTAGTTTATAACCTAGTGGAAGACATTTTTCAGTAAGGGGAAATTGTTAAGTATTAAGACACCAACTCAAAATACTTCATGCAGATGTCGCTATTTCAAGTAAAATTCTTTTTATTTTACATTTATAATTCTTCTATAAAAACTTGCTGCACCACATCTAAAGTCTGAAGAATATGGACAGTGTCCAGTGACCTCATTTAGACCAGAGTTGTAGGTAACCATTTGCCTGAATTGAAAGAGCCTGGCACGTACGTGTGTGTTTCTGTTGGTCTATCTAACTCCAGATGGGGCTGTCTGGAAGTCCTGCAGATAGCTCTGAAGCAACTGAGGGCAGCTACAGACCTCGCCTCAGCACTCTGAATTTGTTCCAGCTGCCATGTGCAAAGTGGCATTCTTTTTTTTTGTACTTCAGTCACTGCTTCAATTTGCTATATGACCTGTATTCCTTTCTGTAGTAGCTGGCAGGAGCCAAGGTTGTAAATCTACTTTTTGGATGACTTTGTGAATAGCCTCAGCTTTCCATACAGTTTTCCAGCAGGGAGGTGATTTGCCTGAGAATGTGTTCTCAGTGATGATGGCCCCATATATCTGCATGAAACAAATGTGTCCCAGTATCTTTTTCAGAGAGATGCGTTTAAGCTATGGGAATTTTAGTTGGAGAAGGACCAGTCTGATAATGCTGTAGTGTTAGCGTAGTTTCAGAAAGCAAGTGGAGGATGTTAAATGACACTTCATGATTTTATTTGTTAATCTGATGCTGAAAGGAGTGGTAGTGGTCTGAGGGGATGTCTGCTAGGACTTTTTTGCCTGTATAGTAAGGGGTCCTCGCTCAGGTAAACCTCAGAACTGCTGAGTCCCTGACCATCAGGGAAGACAGCCATGGTTACCTTTGGTAGTGACACCAGGTTAAATTGGATTGGTGCACAATGAGAAACCTCATGGCCTTATAAAATGGGAGGTTGGGAGTGGACTTGAAAGCTCCTTCACAACTGACTTACTGCCAGCTTTTTCTTCTACATCAGGGTTACTCTCCCTTTTGTCACTCCATGGCTAGCTTCTGGGGTAGCCATTTTGTAACCCAGGATCCGAGAGACAAGGTAGGTGAGGTAATATCTTTTATTGGACCAATTTCTGTTGTTGGAAGAGTCAAGCTTTGGGGCTGCACAGAGCTCTCCTTCAGGTCTGGGGAAGGAAATCAGAGTGTCTAAACTAAATATAAATTGTGACAGATTGTTAAGCATAAATCACTTAAGCTCAGGAGGGTTAGATTGTTATGCATAAGGTGTTTACACGTGCTGTAGGACACCATTTAAAATGAAGTAGGCAATGAAAAGTTAGCAGGCAGTGCGTTGAGTTACAAATTGTAATGAGCCATAAAACCAGTGTCCCTGTTAAGTCCATGTTTTTTTTTTTGTGTGTTTAGCAGAGTTCTGAATTTAAGTTCTCAGGCTTGCCTTTTGAAATTGTTGTGCAGGTTTCCTCTAAGGATGAGGACTCAATGTTGGTTATCGAGTGATCACTTTGTGAAAAGTGTTCATCCTTGGGTGATACTGTGTTTTTATCTTTTATCATTTTTCTGTGTGAGTTCATTCGAGAGGATAGTGATTGTCTAGTTTCACCCACCTAGTAGTTGTTGGGGCATTTAATGCACGGATGAGGTACACCACACCTTGTAATAGGCATGTGTGGGACCTATGATTCTTGAAAAGTGTGTTATGGGGGGTATTGATCATCATAGTAGCGGAGTTGAGTTGGTGTGTCCTCGTCTGTGGTGACATTGTTTCTGACAATGAACTTGGTGAGGTTAGGAAGCTGGTCCAATAAAAGATATTATCTCATCTACTTTCTCTGTTTCAGTCTAAATTCTGGCATTTTCTAACTCTTTAGTGTTTGACTTTGGAACACTAGTGTTCTCTTAATATAATTTGTGTACAGCATGTCTATGAGATAATTAAAATGACAGTGTGCCATTTTCATGCTCTTTTGAGGACTTGGTCTAAAATATACTCTGGATTTTGCTATTACACAGTAACTAAGAAGTATTTTCCACATGTGTACTGAGACAGATCATAAGATCCAACAAGGCTGCCCTATTATGGATGAATTCTCCTAGCACAGAGGAATCCCTGATAGGCATAAAGCCACCATTGATACCACCACCTCACAGACTCTAAGGGGCAAGAATAGCCAGAATTATACTAGTGAACACTTACAGTAAAGTTTTTGAAAGGATAGTTTAAGCCAATCTCAAATTATTGTTTTTGGAGGAAGTGTACCTCGCCCCCATCCCTCCTGGGAAGTTACCATATAACTGCATACTTTCTTGCACCTTCCTTTGGAATATCTGATACTGACCACTGTCCGACACAGGATTCTGAATGAGATTGACCAGTGGTCTGATCCAGTCTGACATATCCTATGTAATGCCCGCTGAGGAGATATCGCAAGCTAAGAAAACTAAAACAGCTCTGAGGCTGTTCTAACTTGAGCTGGAAGCCAAATCAATTCCTAGCATTGGGGAAGCTAAAAGTGGCATGCAGTAACATATGTTCCCTCCCTCTCATTAGGTGTACCCCTCACTCCTATGGCCAGGGGCGGCTCTATGTTTTTTGCCACTCAAAGCACGGCAGTCATGTGGATTCGGCGGCGTTTCTGCGGGTGATCTGCCAGTCCCGCGCCTTTGAGGCTGGTGCCTGGAGCCGCCCAAAAGTTTTGCACAAAAGAATCAAGGGCAGAACACTGCCCAGAATGTGTCCTACGTTTTTATACAACAAACCAGAACATCGCTGTAGGCTTCTTTACACTTGAAAGTTCTAAATATTTTAAGACGCATCTGTTACTAAACTGAGGCATCATGTTTGAAAGTACCCACATTCACTATTTAATGAGATATACCCAGAATGAAACTACTGGAATTAGACAAATACTGTACACACATCAGGGAAAACAATGTGACACACGACTGAACTGGAATAAACTCAGTAGTGGCTGTTTTTCTGTGGGTACTGAGTCCCACAAAAATAAAGTAAAACCAAAGCTTACGAGATGGGGAGCTGGTAGCACCCCCTATTATTAGGCTGCCTAACACTTTCCAATATAAAAGATTCTTGTGACCTTTTTCAAGAAGTTCTAATGCCTGCCACATATGATCTCAGATTACCTGGAGCTGGTTGAGCACATTTATCCATCAGGTTCCACAGACAGGATTCCCCTGTGGAGTCCCTGCCCTTCCTAAAAGAGAATGTCCCTCTCCTTTGCATATCATTTAAATAACATTCTCTTTCTCCAACCCTTTTCCCCATCCCCTCAGTACCTGTTTCAAAAGCTCTTTGATGTTATTGGGCTTTCTTGATTAAAAACTGCTGCATATTGGTAAGCATTTTCCTTCCAAGATTAAAAAAAAAGTGTGTGTGCATGTGTGATGGGCTTGTCCTCTTGAATATTATCACATGTGGAGTCCCCTTATACTGAAGAGCTTCTCAGAGGGATGCCCCTCAAAGAACTTGTGCTCACGTATAATTGTGAACAAGATAGAGCTAGAAGCCTACTTTAAAGAGAACAAGTCTCCTGGACCCTTCAGGTAAAGGATACTAAACAGATGGCTTAAGTTGAAACTCAGTGAAAATCAGTTTGAAAGACACTTGCTGTCCATTTCTTTCTGAAGGAGAAGATTGAGAATTGTGGTGAAATTAAAAATGGGATCCAGATGAATTACCATATAAAGACATCAGCATAGTGGTTAGTTGGTTTTTGACTAAGCTTAACATTTCTTTAGTCTCCTGTGCACCATGGAAACATGCCTATTACAAGAAAGCATCCTGTATTATTGTAAGTAATATACCATGGAGGACAACACGTACTGACAGTTGATATTTCTGGCACCACTAAGGATTTCTGTTGCTGCCACTGAAGGATTACGGTATTTTAAAAACTGAAACAAAAATTACCAATGTTTAGACAACTCATAAAGCAGTTTACTTGGCTGGGATTGGTGTTCCACATCCCCACATCTTCCTTTAGTTGTTATTGCTGTGGAAAAATACTGATCCCAGAAGTCTCCTGCTTGCTGTGTAGAAAATATTTTGTCTGCTTCTGTTTCTTTACGGCAAACATAATACACATTTTGAATTACTCTCCCCACCTCCCATACTTTATTTTAAAGGAACTGAAATCAGATGAATCTTAAGTGGTTTTTGAAAAATAAATTGTTTACATTAGAATGTCTTGATGCCACAGTATTATCTGTTTACTGAGAAGGGAAATATATGCCCCACCCCCCCTCAAGTTAGTCTTATAAAATTCTGTTCCATAGATCTGCAGTGAGTTGCTAAAAACTATTTTCAGGACTCTGTGAATGCAGGATTCCGAGGTTCATATAATTATTTCACTACTCTTGACCCTTTTTACCCAACAGGAAGATTCCCAGTTTCTTTACATCTTTGGTACAATTTTGTCATGTTACATTAAGTAATGGTGAATCGTGTGGGATAATATGGAACACAGTGTGATGGGTAAAGTGGGCATTTCCTTTTATCTTATCTTACTCAATAGCCTTCCATTTAATGAGGTTTAGGCACTTGCAAGGGATACATATTCTGCACGTATTTGTGGTAACTGAAAATGACAGACATGCCAATTCCCACCCATACATCTACTATTGCACTATATTCATCTATATCTGTATCCATAATTCATTGTATCTTTCCAAGTTCTTTAAGTCTGATACCCAAGGACTGCATATTGGACTTGAAAAAGTTTTATATTGTGGTGATTGTCAGCTAGACATCACTCTTGATAGTAGTATTTTACTTTGATGTGCATTAAAAACCTCAGATTATCTAACAATTATTGGTTCCACTATATATACGTCATTAAGGACTTCCTTGTGCAGGCTTCCCCTATCGCTGGCAGCAGTATGGGGGAGAGCTACCACTGGGCTGATAATCCTAAGGGGCAGAGAAGGGAATAGATGGAGCCTGGGCTGTGCAGCCCACCCCAATAAGCTGCTCCCCAGAAAGGGAAGCAAGCTGTGTCAGAAAAAGGCCTCCAAGGAGCCGGGGGTAGGAAGGGGATCATTTTATGACCCTCAGAATTGCAGTTCAGTCCCTAATTTGCTCCTGGAATAGCACAGCTTTGCTCTGTCCTTTACTTGGGGTAGATTACAATGTACTAGTGCAGAACATCGTAACATACTCAATGTGAATCAGGCTCAATATTTGGCTATATATACCAGACACAAAATTTTACAGAACATCTGAAGTCAAATTAGGGATCTTACATTATTATTGTGTATTAACATAACATCTAGGAGTCCTGCTATGTTTCCAGATCTCTTAGAGATAGGAGATTAGGCTTATTAAATGAATGATGGAACAGGAGCAACTCGCACTGAGATGACAATGAAATAATTCACTTCTAAAGGATAATTCTGGCTCTGGGGTACAGTAGTACATGGAAAAATCTAAAATGAATAGGTAGGACTGAAATTTAAATACATGTAGTGATATGAGGTTTTTAAAAATAACCTGAAATTTAATTTAAGACCATCAGGGAATTCAAAGTTTTAGCTCCACCATGAGTTTAAGTTGCTCAGATCACACACAATTTCTGTGTCATCAGTAGAAGTGTTTCCCCCTCCCCACTTATTTTAGAGGTGAATTTACCACTGTTCTACATCAAGCTACTATCTATTTCTTATTATTCTATATTCTTCATATTACAAATGCAAAATCAGGAAACAGGCTTAAAATCTTATACAATTTAATGTCACAACCTTTTAAGATGCCAGCACAGTTGGTTTTATCCTGCATTTAGTATTGGCACATTGAAATATGTATTTTAAAATGTAAAATTTAACACCACAGCCATTAACAGAAAATAGTGTACAGCATATATTAAAAAGGTGACAAGATACATTTACTTGGACCACAAAGAGTTGGAAGTTCCTGGGCCAGATTCTGTGCCGTGAATTCCCAATCTGCTGGAGACTTTGTTCTGTCCAACCCAATTCCAAAACCTGACAGGAATAGCACTTCCTTTGCACTGCTTCACAGCTGTACATGCATAAATGAGATGAGAATTTGTCCCCTTGACATTAGAGCTTGTAAAATCTCCTCCATATTGTAGTATTACTGTGTCTTTTCTCTGACAGAGATCTGCTGGTATAACTGACACTGTTTGGCCTGACATGAATTTGAACTGGAGACCTATAGTGCAATAACTATGAGCCTCTAAAGTGTGAATTGAAGCATTGGGTCTTAGTTGGCTGCCGTTGCTGATTCATTAAACTCTTACATTATCCAGCCACTCAGTGGGGTGGTGCTGCAGGCAAAGGCAAGTGCAAGTTACATTGGCAGGTGTGGAAGAAAAACGAATCACTAATAATACATGAAAATTGCTCTGTTTGGAAATAGGCTTGGGGTAGCTGAGCTCTCTCACTCCTGCTGCTCTGCTCCCTCTTTACAACTGGTAGCACTAGCCTCTTGGTCCTTAGGCATTGCCTTCTCACTGTAGGGGAGAGAGCCGTCTCCCTTGCAGCACCGGGGTCAGGAGCTGCCATTGGCTCTCTTACTGCTATTCTTCCCTAGGCACCGCTTGCTTACCCCTCATACTTTTGGTCCCTGGAATAGTGTGATGGGGTTAAAGGGCGACCCCAGCACCTGCCCCCAATCTCTGGGTTAGGGGCACAGGGCAGGATTTGTGAGCAAGGAGGAGACTGAGCTGTGCTGTATAATGGGACGGTACCCTGTCACAGCCACACTCCCTCCTGGCTCCCACAGCAGCACAGGCTCCCAGCCGACTCACCTGGCCAAAAAAAAAAGTAGAGGGTATGGGAGGAGGGCGCGGATTACCATCTTGCTGCAGTTACACTGAGTGCCCAGCAGGTGGTGCAGCCAACGAATTGTCGCCCACTAACTGCCGCTCTAGCAACGAGCGCTCGATCTCTATGGCCTCGCCGGACTGCCTCTCTAGCCCTGGAGATTCTATGATGACGCCAATTCTGCTTCCGTTTTCTCTCTAAACTTCCGCTATCCTAACCTAAGCGGCAAGCGCCAGGTGTAAAGCGAGTAATTCAGCGGGGAGGGCTGAGGCTCTGGGCCGGAGAGTCCATTCGGGGTCGGACCGGGGCCGAGACCAGCGGTCGGGGGGCGGAACAGAACAGAACATTCGTGCCTCGAGACCGGTGACCGGGAGGAGACGGGGTGACCGAGGCGCCGGGACCCCCTACGCGCTTCGGCATGGCGGCGGCGGCGGCTTCGCTTCAGCCCAAGAAGATCGTGGCGCCCACCGTGGCGCAGATCAACGCGGAGTTCGTGACCCAGGTGAGGACGGGGAAGGGCCGGAGTGGGGAATATCTGCCCCGTGCTGCGGCCGAGCGCCGTGGCGAGGAGGACCGGCCGCGGGCTGGGAGCCCTGCGCTGTCAGTCCCGTTAGCTGCCCTGGGCTCTCCCGGGCCAGTTCATTCAGGAGCTAGTGATTAACGACACCCGCCTAGCGACCCCCCGGGCGGGTGGGGTTTTGGCCTTGGAGACGTTCGTGCCGGTGTAGCGAGATTTTAGCCCTTGTGGTTGTAACAATAACCTTCCAAACGTGACCCAAGCGTGAGACAAAGCTGCCGTGTTGAGTCTGCTGACACACAACTCAGTGCTCATAGCATCGCCACATATCACGTAATTAAAGAAACCCAGGCCAGCCCTCCATGAAATCACTGAACGACGTGCACTTAAGACGAGGTCGGTCAAGTGTGCCGGTTGGCGGCTGGGACTGCAGGTGAGCGGCGGGTGTGCGCGAAGGGAGACAGGCCACACAAGCGTACGAGGGAAGCACGGACGGACGGGATGTCGAACTGCTCAGGCGCTGTACGCACCGTGCTCCATGAACCAGAGTAACGCGCTGCCTAGGGATGCCCCCAAAGCCAGGAGCTCAGCGGGATCAGACTGGGGTCCCTTTCTCAGCCTTAATCCCACAGAGCCCCTACCCACGAAGGGAGCACATGGCCTGCGAAGAGAACTACAGGGAGTACAGATGAGGAATTCAAAGCACTGACTGCTTACTCACAGCCAGTTATGCGGAAGGCAGAAAGCTGAGGACTGTTCATGTCTCCTAAGAAGGATGTCCAGGTTGCTCAGGTCCACCTCTGCCAATTGCTTCTCTGGCTAGGGCTCCTGAACAATTTCTCTGCAAGAGCAGCTGCAAAAGCCAAGCATAAGCCAAGCATGAGCCATCACTATACAAAGCTCCATTGATGTGTGAAATCTTGCCCTCATCCCTGCTTCCATCTCCCATCCCATCCCATCTACGTCAACCCCAGTCGATGAACAGAGACTGAGTGAACACTGACAGTCACCGCTCCGCTATCATGCCCACTGCCCCACATGATTTTTGTCCCCTGCTGCTACTTTGTGGCTCCCGAGACCTAGCCTGTGGGGATGCACACTTAGCACGCCTGCACATGTCCTATGAAGGGAGATGGCACAAGGAGAGGCAACGACAGAAGCTACGTCTATGTTACAAGCCCTTCCAACAGCAGCACTGTAGCTGTGGGGTAGATGCTTACTACAGCAACGGAAGGGGTTTTTCTATCTCTGTTGTAAATCCATTCCCTAGAAAGGCAGAATTCTTCCATTGACCCAGTGGCATCTACACCGGGATGTAGGTCAGCTTAACTATATGTCTTTCAGGGGTGTGAATGATTTCATGGCCCTGAACGACATAGCTAGGTCAATGTAAGTTTTAGTTGCAGTTTTTGACTCAACATATGTTCATGAAACTTGTAGAGCAAGCTGTCTATTTATTGTAGGGGAATGGATTTTTCAAGTTCTCATTGTATGGTAGTGTTGAAATATACTGCTGCACAACAGGAAGGTCTTTGCGAAGAAAGTAATAGGTCCTCTGACCGGAGGGACTTATAAGAAAACAATTTGTAATGGTACAAAGTAAGCAGAACATCGTAACTGTGGCCGAAGGTTCAGCGTAATTGGATGTATCATGAAACAGGTGTGTTTTAAGCAGTTTTATGTGAATTCCTGCTCTACTCTGTCCAGTGGATCCTCCCCTCCTTCATTTAGAATGAAGCTTGCTCAGAGATGACCATGGAGCCTATGGCAGCATATCTCATTAACCTTGCTGAATCAGGAGATGGGGAGTAGTGAGGAGGTGCTAGGCCTTCAACAGAAATTCCTTGGCCCTTTCTGAATATCCTGAAATCTCTGACATTTCTCAGGAGGTCTTAGAATATCTGCTTGGGTGGAGGCCCATGACCAATGCATACTGTGTGGGGAGCCCACCTGCCCTTCCTGTCCCACCATCAAGATGATTTAGCAGAAACATGCAGTCCTCACGCTCCGGAGTTTTTCATCCAACTTGAGCCTTCCCACATCATCTATGGAGCAGTGCATGACTTAAATAGCACCTTTTTATTAGGTATATCTGTTAGGAGATTAAATTTAGCTAGCATGTGGAATAAAAACTTTGTGGTTTTGGGTCACTATAAAATAGATACAAAATCATCTGTAACTACATTGTATTTTTTCCAAATGTTTAATGAAAATACTTTTTTTCCCCCTTACAGTTGGCAAATAAGTACTGGGCTCCACATGTGAAGAAAAAATTACCTTTTGATTCAAAGGTAAAAACTTAGGTTATTACTTGCATTGGTATTAACAGGATGTAATAGAGTGATGGATGTTTAAAAAATTCTTGGCTAGTAGTATTTAAGAATGTTGTTGTGTTCCATCCCGTCCTTCCCCCGCCCCCCCATGGAGCTCATCACTGTAGTAGGGTTTCTCTATACAACAAAACAGAAAATCCAGTAGTAGGGTATTAGGCAACCAATGTTGATATTCTAAACTTTGCTGGTATTGTCTTGAAAATTTCCCAAAACAACCTAGTTAACTTTTTATCGTGCTAATCTTTCTGATTTTTATTGATAAATACACTTGCATGTTAATAAGGCCCCAATCTTGCAAATGCTTAACTTTATGTAGGACTAGGAAGTAGTAGTAAATCCATTTATTCATATCTGAATGCTGGTGACATAATAGTAGAATTTTCTGAAGACTTCTCGATCCATTGCTAACTTCGCATGCTCAGCAACTGACCACCCTGTGATCTGTCACACATCAGCTAATTCTCTCCTCACTGGTCGTCCCCTACTATGATGACTTGCTACCATTTCTTCCATGATAATTTTCTCAAGATTACTTCCAGCTCTTCACCTGATGTGATCAAAGTACATAAGTCAGCTTCTGTCCAATAATATTTCTAACATAAGAATCCTTCATCTTTTCCATCCAGGTGATAGACAAGAGACTTTGCCTTCACCATGTTGAAGGGCTGCAGTTTTCTTCTTGTCAGCAACGTTAGTTTCTTATGTAGGACTACTTGTGTGTAAAGTTAAGTACACGTTTGCAGGATCAGGCATAATAGAGCATCCAAAGCTACTCCTGGGGGAATTATATGCCAAAAAAATAAAAATTCTGTACACGATATTTTAAAGGTCTGCAAAATTCTGCATATTTTATTTGTAAGGTTAACACAATTTAATCATGCTCCTTCTATCAGCCCTGGGTGGCTGGGGCTGTCAGTGGGTGGTAGAAATCACAAATTCTGCAGGGGAAAAATAAAATCAGTGGGGACATCAATTCTGTGCAAATTTTGCGTTACACAATGGCGCAGAATTCTGGCAGGAGTAATCCAAACCCAGCTTTGGTTTTGTGTACCCAACAACTACAGGTGAGTCAGTGGATCTAATTACAATAGATTCCTCAATAACGTGTCTAGGGCTTTAGTTAAGTTCTTGTCTGCACTATAAATAAATTGAAACTGAGCTGTAATTAGCTCATGTGCCTGTTATAATTGTATATTAGATGACTCCTTAATGTTCTGGGTCTTCTGATGCATCAGATCATCTTTGTGGTGATAACATAGACCAGAGATTGGCAACCTTTGGCATGCGGCTCGCCAGGGTAAGCACCCTGGTGGGGCGGGCCGGGCCAGTTTATTTACCTGCCACCTCTGCAGGTTCGGCCGATCACGGATCCCACTGGCCGCGATTCGCCGCTCCAGGCCAATGGGAGCCACGATCAGCCAAACCTGTCAAAGGTTGCTGATCCCTGGCATAGACTAGGAAGGATCGTTCAGTGCTTAGGGCACTGGCCTAGGACATGGGAGACATGGGTTCAATTTCCTGCTGTGCTGTAGACTTCCAAGTGACTTAGTCTCTCTGCTTCAATTCCCCATCCATAAAATGCCTTCCGACTTCCCAAGGATGTTGAGGGGATAAATGCATTAAAAGATTATGAAACTTTGAGATTCACCAATGAAAAGCATTATATAAGACATAGGCATTATCAATATTTTTATTATTAGCGTTATACAAGTAAATTTAGGAATACGTGCTCAGGAGACCTAATATTTTAGATTCTCTTTGTAAACTTGACTAGTATTTTCTGACATTTACGGAAGCACCAAGTCTATGAAACTGATTGCTTGACACTGGCAGTATGTCTACGCTGCAACTTATCCCAGACCCCCTTTGCCTTTGGGCACTGGGGTTCAGTCTCCTCCCCAGCAGTCTGCCTCACTCTCCCCCTTACCATCTTTCCTCTTCCTGTCTGTCTTTAAAACTTTGAGGCTTTTGAACTCCCCACAACCTTTACAGGGCTGTGATGTTCCTGAAGAAATGTGTTTCACAAGCCCAGGTGTGGGATCTGGCCATCACATTACAGCAGATCGCTCTAGCACTGTCAATCACAAAGTGTTTATGGAGATGGACATATGAAGTTGTCTCTCTTTCTGCCTACATGCAACTATCCCATTTTTGAATTAACTCCTTATAAACAGCACAATAACAAAGGCAAACAGATGGAATATATATTTATGAAATATTACAGGCAGCTCCCATGTGCTTTGCAGGGACAGCCCTACCACTCAATTCTTGGTTTAAAGGAAGCAAAAATAATGAAAAATATAGTGTGTGGTTGCTGGATGAAGTTCTGTGGTGACAGTATCGTCTAGCATACAAGTCATGGGCCCAGATTTTCAAAAGTTTCTAGTGGTTTTGGATACCTCTTTTTGTGTGTGTGTTTGCCCAACTTGAAAGATCTTAAAGGGGTCTGAATTTCTGAGGGCAGTTTCACAATACTTTCTGAACATCAGGCCTCTTTAATATGTCTCAAATTGGCTACCCAGAATTATTAGTTAGTTTCAAAACTGGTTGTAGTCTGAGCACTGCCAAAGACTTCCTGTGAGACCTTACCCACTTTTGTAAAGCACTTTAAGATCTGTGGAGGAAAAGTGCAATAAGGATGCAAGGTAGTATTGATATAATTGAGGACTCACCAAATGTCATTAAACGTAGAGCATCTAGTTGATGCAATTCTGATTTCAGAAACCTTAATGTCTAGAATATAAAAATGAATCCATCCAAAAGTATGAGTTATTAATTAATATAATTTTTAATATATCATTGCAATAGGTTATTGAAGATGTGTATACAAAAGAAATTGTCAAATCAAGGTCAGTACAATGTTGCTCCTTTATTATTTAGAATATGTTGGAGACATGTATCCATGCTAATTTAAAGTACTTTAATAATATGAAAGTTAGAAAATGAATGAAAAGTGTAGTAATGGCCATTGGCTGACTTATGTGATTTCAGAGATTAAATGTAAGCTTTCTTTATGGCTACATTTCTAGAATTATGATCTAACTAAGGTCTGATCTAGTAAATAAATCATTCTCTGTGTTCCATTCTCTATTCCCTTTAGGAGATATGTTGTAGCCTAAGGTGGTCTTTGTAGTGATGGTTAATTTTAGAGTCGTTCCCCTCACCCCCAGTTCACAGTCAATGTGGAGATGAATCTCTCCTTCCTACCCTCTGTGATCTCCCTGCAATGTATTCCTGTTTGAGATATGTAAAGAAGCTGACAGCTAGGGAGACCTTCTCTTCTGGTTGTTGTCTTATTCCTAGTTTACTAATAACAGTTTGCTAAAGAGAATGTTTCATGTGCACAAACAATTGAACATATTCTAATGAACCTTAATGTTAAATAGAGAAGAAGCTGAGGCAAAGCATTGTGTAAGGTTAAAAACAAAATTCCATGACTGTATCCAGAGAAAAGGGGGCAGCAACTGATATCCTTGAAGGCTCATGGAATCCGTATAAGTTAACATCCCTGGAAGCAAATTTGGGATCTGGAGATCTCTGGTTTTAAAATCTGGGATACCAGAGTTTGATTTACAGTTGCTTTATTTTTAATCCTCTTTACCTATAAAATAACCAAAATCATTTGGATTAAAAATGATCATTTGTAGATTTTTATTACAGTGAATTCATGTGGGATTCCTTTAAAATTTAATCCATTGCCTTTGAAGAATAGGTGCTGAAGTTAATTTGGGATCCATTTAGCTGTCATTGCAAGGCAATATTTGAAAGAAGTTGCACAGAAGTTTTAGAAGAAAAGTACAACTTTTTATTAAAAATCATGAAGTAAAGGAAAAGTTTTACACTTTTTCTGAGTCATCTAGACTAAAGATAAGCATGAGAGTTTTTCTTTTGTTTCACTTCTTGTCCTTTTTTCCTTTTTAGGTTTGCCATTAGAAAGATAATGCTTCTTGAATTTAGGTAAGTTTTGGAGTGAAATAAAAATTAACTCTCTATAATAACCAGTGAAAGTAAAAGTCAGACACAGGAGCTTGCAAGGTAGTATACTTCGTCCATCCATACTTGCTAAAGCTCAGAATGAGACAAATAGGAAAATTTAGTGCAGAAAACTTGATATGATGTGGGATAACACTTTTTAGAAGGTCTTGTTTCATTATCCTGAATTTGTAATGTAAATAAATATAGAGCATTGAAAAGGAGTACCAAGTATACAGCGAATAGTGATAAATTGTGGACACCTCTTAGGGGCTCTGATTCAAAGCCCATGGAAGTCAGTGGGAGTCTTTGGATCAGACACATAATTAATGTACAACAATTGTAAGGTATGGTACATTTTAAGGACAGTAGCATGACTTTGTTCACCTGACAGGAGATGGAAATCTGATATTTAGAAATGATTAAGAAAGTCTGCTTTATTGTTTTCAAGTTTCACTGTAATGGATTAAATATAAACCACAAAAAAAAGAAAATGTATGAAATGCCAACATTAATTGTAAATTAATCTTTTATTTCGCTTTGATTTCTCTAGCTCACCTACTGGGGAGGTAACATGAGCTGGCACTTGGCCAGGACTAAATTGTCCCTTCACCTCTGTTAAACACAAGCTTTTTATCCCTTTTTCTGCTGGCGAGAGATGAAGGGAAGGAGTGTGATATACAAATGGGACCATTTATTGGAAAAGTAGGATAAGCTTAGAAACAAAATGTTCATTTTTTTTAAATGTTGGCATTTTCTCCTCTTTCCTTCCTTTTGTATTTGAAAAGATCTGAGGACAACATCAAATACAATTCTGGTTTTGACCAGGACGATTAAGTAGCTTCTTACTTCATTTCCAGTTGGCATGGATACGCTTGTAAAGAAATACAGTAAAAGCTGTCTTATCCAGCATGTTGGGGTAACTGGGGGTGCCAGTAAGTGAAAAATGCTGGATAACTAAGAGGAAGTGAGTTTGGGTGCAGGAGGAGGTGTGGGGCTGGGGTTGGGGTGCGGGAGGGAGTGTGGGGTGCAGGCTCTGGGAGGGAGTTTGGGTGTGGGAGGAGGTTTGGGGTGCTGGATCTGGGGGCACTCACCTCGGGCGGCTCCCCGCAAGCGGTGACCTGTCCTGGCTGCTCCTAGGCGGAGGCGCGGCAGGCAGCTCTGCATGCTGCCCCTGCCCTGAGTGCTGGCTCCGCAGCTCTCATTGGCCAGGAACCATGGCCAATGGGAGCTGCAGAGGTGGCGCCTGGAGGCAGAGGCAGCGTGCAGAACCCTCTGCTGCACCTCTGCCTAGGAGCAGCCGGGACGGGCTGCTGCTTGTGGGGAGCCGCCCATGAGGAGATTCGGCCCCCACAGTGTGTGCCCTCTGGATCTGGCACTCCGAGCCCCCTCTTGCGTCCCTGCCCCAAGCCCCCTCCCGCACTCTAAACCCTGCATGGCCATTCCTCCACCGAGGAGCAGCAGGGACATGTCACCGCTTCCAGGGAGCCACGCACAGCCAGGTAGGGAGCCTGTCAGCCTCGCGCCAACCGGACTGTAAACCAGACTTTCAATGAAGATTATAAATGCTGGTTTATAGAGCTTTCTGGTTGGTACAGGGCTGGATAACACAGCTTTTCCTGTATTCTGTAGTATGCACTGTTTTAATCTTTCCAGTAATCCCCCATTCTTTAAGTTGTGTTAGAGGTTCTCCGTGCTGATACTGCTTGACAGTATATACTCCCCACTATTTCCCTAAACCCCTTGTCTTTTCTGTCTCTCTCTCCCCATCTCCATGTCCTAGCAAAGCCTCAATCTTTTCCATCTTCATATGCACATTTCATATTTCCCTATCCTTGAACCCCATCAGCTACCATTCTACCAGTTGAGGATGACTGGTCAAGCACCTTTGCAAGAACCAGAGAATCTTCAAAGCGCACAGGAGAATCTGAGTGATGTGAGGCTTTTTCTCCACCTATTGGGGCTGACCACTCTCCATACCCTGAGCCCAATTGTGCAAACTGTCCATATGTGCAACTCCCAATGAACTCCCATGGAGGGTTTGCAGGATTAGTCCTCTATCTTTAGAATTGCCATGTGCCACTCCATTTCTGCACTGTATTGTGGTGCACCAACCTTGTCCTTAGAATGCAGGTCCCTTTGGGCAGAGAAGTTACTGCTAAGGCATTGCTCTCCTCTTGTGCAGCACTATATACCCTTATGATATAAAAAAATCTAATATCCGTGGGTAACCTGAAGTTTGTTGTCAGATGGATAAGTGTGTATGAAATATTTGTGTATGTAATGTTTGGGAAGCAAAGTTATGCATATACTGATAGCACTTACTTACCTGTTAAGTTACCCAAAATATTAAAAATATAGGAATGAAAAAGTGGTTAATAACAATAGCAAATTAAATAGGCAGCATTCCTTTATTCAAACTGTAATACTTCAAAACTTATTATTTTTGATAAAGGGCTTTAGTTTACCTCTCAGTTATAAGCAAGGTATGGATTTGTGAAGCTGCAGACCACACTCTAACATATTAGTTGGAGTTTTTTTAATTGTAAAGAAATTACTTAATTTGATGTCATAGATTGTAAAAAGCGAGAATTATTGAGAGCACTAGTTCTTGTTTAATTTATAGTGGTTTATTTTATTTGAGTAATTTTTGTAACTATTAGTGACTTTGTTTATTTAAGTACTTACTCTGGGCTCATATCATACCCTCTCAAAGAAAGCCTGTGGAAACTTTCCAAATTATTCTGTCTTCCTCCATGCGGTTCATCATGCAGAATTTCCTTGTATGCTCCCCTCAGGAGTGAAGGATTTAGGGGAATTGGAGGTTGCCTGTTTTGTAGCATCCAATTATGGCTCCCATCAAGAGTGGAGGCCTGTTTTTGTCAGAAGTGACCCTAATTCATCTCTTTTGACTGACCTCTATTTTTAGAGTTATTTCCCACGTAGAGGGCTTTAGCTTATCAGTCAAAGAAGGAAAAAAAACAGCCTCCTAGCTAAGACATTACAGGAAAACTGAGTATGCCCTTTCTTCCCCAATATAGTTCCTCTGAGTCCAGTTGTCACACAAACCAAGGATGAGTTGCAATCTTTGAAAGGTGGTGGGGGCAAGTAAGGCAAAATCTTGGGACTAAAGAGACTTGATTACTATTCTTGACTCAGCCATTGATATTCTATGTGACATTGAGAAAATTACTTAACTGTTCTGTGACTGTTTCCCCATCTGTAAAACTAGTATAATTATACTTACCTGCTTAACAGGGGGGTGTTGTGAGGTTAAATCCATTAATGTTTGTGTGTGGTGCTCAGGTATTATGGTTTTGGAGTAGAACTGCTGTAAATAATTAAAAATAAGCTCATGGAGCTTTTGTGGGCTCTGCAGTTGCGAAAGCAAATTAGGATTTGGGGTCTTATTCAGTCTAATGTGTTAATTACTTTAGATTGCTTGCCCTGTGGAATTACAACATTTTGTTGCCTTTGTGTACGACTTATATGTATAATCTTTGCTGATGCTTAGTCATTTTCTATTATCAAGTAAAATATGTATATTAATAATCATTTTATAAAATGTGGTGTTATGCCATAGGGCTTTCTCTCATGAGGGAAAGCTGGCATTTGTATCTGAGTACTAGAGGAAGTGTCTGAAGTGCTTATCATGTGCAGTAGATTGTTATTCTCTTCTACTGGAAAATCAACCTGAAATAGTGTCCAGGCTTATGATATTATGACCACCTAGTACATGTAAAAACTCTTTAATCAACAGTCTTCCAAGTGAGTAATTCATCTCTCTTCATATACTGTGCCTATCCAGTAAGTTTTGCTGCAATGACCTAGATTAGATTTAACTTCAGGAACTACTCACAAGTTGTAAAGATGGATTTAAAAAAAAAAAATCTGTAGATAATTATGCTTTTTTCAGATAAGTGACAGATTAGGTGGGTGATGGGAACTAATGAGAAATTCTCTCTCTTCACTCTTCACAGCCAGTACCTCGAAAATTACCTGTGGATGAATTATTCTCCAGAGGTGTCCAGTAAGGCCTATTTAATGTCAATCTGCTGTATGGTGAATGAGAAGTTCAGAGAAAATGTACCTGCATGGGAGGTAACCAATTTCAGTTACAGCTTGCATTGACTTTGATCCACAAGTTACAGCTTTCACACTGTGCCCACTTAAAGTGATGGAAGGTTGCAGAGCTTACAATGTTAAAAGTAAATGGCGTTTTCTGAGGTTGTCTGCCAGAGTACTTTAAGCAGTTGTATGTTTTTTTTTGTTTTGAGAAAAGCAGTGGACAGATGAAAGGTTTCTTTTCATAGGGATTTCTCCTTTGATATGAAATCATTTGTTCTATTGTGTAATGCCTTTGCATTTCAGATGTTTCCTCTTTTTTTGGCACTTGACAGAAAGTCTGGCATTTGGTGAAGGATTTCTTCTGGTAGTAGGAAAAAAAATGCTGAGAGGAAATTACGTTTGTGTATGTGGAAATGTATCACTGGAAGTAGGACAACTATTTTATCTCTGTCAGTTTCTTGTTTGAAACCTTTGAGTAGATTTTTGTAGCTTATATAAACTCAAAATGTTCTATGTATAATATACTTATTAGTAACTCCTTCAGAATACCATTTCTTAAGTAAGCCTCTAATTTTTAAATATATATAAGCAGGTATCGGCAATATAATCTAGGCAGAAATATAATATGCAAACCTTAGAACAGAGGCACATTTTCCTCCTAATATGATTTACTGATTTAAAATATATATATATGAATATATAGACCTTTTAAGCACTACTGAAATAGTGATCACCATTAGATATAAAAATATACCAGGTACAATGTTTTTTAAAAAAAACAACTACAAATCTCATTGTACTTCAATACATTCCAAGTATAGGCAGGTGATAGTATGGTAAAGTCAGTAGTGTGTTAGTTTACTTTTTAATAGTGCCCATTATATTGATCTTACAAGAGAAAAGGAAGGGAATTACTTTAGTGTTAGTGAAACAGGCCAGATGAATAGCCTAGATGAGTGACTCCGTTTGCCCAGGTGTCTGCAGCTTCTGTATCAGCACAGGTACTACATGGGAAGTGACAGGTGCAAGCCTCCTCACACCTTCCTATCCGTGTACTTGAGTCTTGTTCTGGAGGGGCAACCGGTCCCCATGATTATCCAATCCTTGTTTTCTCTGCTGAGATGATTGAGTGCCCCTGTTATGGTGGCTGTGTAGGGTAGGAGCTAGAGCAAGACTCATTGCTGTGACCACCAAACAACTGTGACTTTTTTTTTTAAGTCCGAATCCACCTGATTCCCTGATACTCTGACTGGGCCTGAACACAGGTTAGAGTGGTATGGGGGCTGATCTAATTGGTACCAGCTGGTAATAGTCCCACAGGATCCTCTGCTAGCTGAGCCTAACCAGAACATGGAGTATTCCTGCCAGGATTCTGACATACCTCCTCCCCAACACACCACCTGTGCCACAAACTGGGTAGAGTGTGTGTCAAAGCCAGCCAGTGCTCTGCCCCTGGGGACTCCTGCACATCATGGGAATTCTGGAACAGGAAGATATGGCCAATCTCTGCTCTATTTGTACTGTGTAAGAAGCATAAAGGGACCAAAGTATGGCAGAGAATCGTCCACAAAGTTTTTCATCTGTGGATTTTGTTAAGAACTTACTTAAACTTTTTTGTGTTAGACAGTAAATAGTTTTGACTGGAGCTAATTGAAAATACAACTTTCCCTTCTATTCCTAGACATTCAAAAAGAAGCCAGAGCACTTTCCTTTCTTTTTCAAATGTATATTGGAAGCATCATTAGATGAGAGTGACAGTGAACTGTCTCTGCATGAACAGACCGTCCTTCTGCTCTTCCTTGATCACTGCTTCAACAGTTTAGTAAGTTATGCTGAACATGTTTGAATATTTTCCATATGGCTGTACTGTTCCAGGTGAGAACTAGATTGATTTAATTGGTGAGTCTGCTAAATAGGACATACATTGAAATTCCTATCCTCAGGAGTTGGGTGCAGCATGCCTCCTTCCAACTACTGACTGTCCTGCTATGGGGAAGGGCATGCAGTGTCTTATCTCAAAGTTGAGAGAGGGACACTTGTTGAGAGAGGGAGTGTGTACTATAGAAGACTTAAGAGGGCATAAGACTATTAGTTATTGGAGTCCTAAGCTCAGTTAAATTTATAACTGTATATTATACTAGGAAATGTGCTTTTATTTTATAATTGTGTCTTTTTAAAGAACTGGTTGGAAAACTTCCATGTAAATGAAATTTTGATGAAACACCGAAAAAAGACTTAGCAATTTTTTTTACTTTTCTAACCAGTTCTAGTTATTAATGTATTGCTGCACTAGTAGTTGTTTTAAAGAGCAACCACAAAAGTATGTGTTTAGTTTCTAGTGGAAGTGGTATAAAACTATAGATTATAACTTGGTGCAATTGGCATTATACATACAATGGATATTTGAAGCTGAACTAGCTTTTGTCCAAAGGGTGGCTCCTCTGGAGCATAAGTTTTCTACACACACACATTATTTGAAATATTGCTCCCCCGTCATTCATGGTGGTGATGGTCTTTCATTATTTGTATTTGGCTTTCACCTACAGATCCCCAGTCAAATTCAGTGTTGTAGTTAAGCTTGATAGAATTCTTTTTTTAATTTTTTTAAAAATATTGATGGATAATATCAATGTTGATTTTTAAGGATTTTTTTTATAGTTTTTTAATCAATTTAAATCTTCACAGTTGCAGGATATTGTGGGGAGGGTCAGAAAATAATTATTTAATGACAATAGTCACTGAGATTCTAAAAGTTAAAGCTTTATAACAGTTAAAACGCAAATTGTCCACAGGTCAAAATATAAAGTAAATATCCTTAGAGTTTAGTTTAAATTATTCTCAAGCATCATTTTTCTTACTTTGCCTATATGTACATTTCAATTATTGATACAAATTATTTTTGATCGGGTTATGTGTGTACAGCGAAATCAACTTTTACTGATGTTTACAGATAAAATATTTAGTGATTCCAAGCCTACACGTATTGCACTAGGTGCTGTAGGAATGGAGTAAAATATAGTTTGTCCCCCAAAGAACTTACGATAAAATTAAGACAGGATCTAAGAAGTAATGACCAGAAGGTATAGGAGAGAGTGGTTAAGAGAAACAGTAATAAAAGTGTGTTTACATTGACCAGATATGTGCATAACTAGGCGGTTTTAATTTTTTTGTAAAAATATATTGTAAGAAAAAACAAATAAGATAAATATTAGGTGTCTCTGTTGTTCTTCTATGTAGCTATTATCAGTTAATATTTTTCTCAGAAGCATTATGGTAAAAGTAGATCTTCAGGGCTGTGAAAGAGAACGTGATGGGAATTCGTGAACTAACATGGGGAGGATGTTCCATATACATAGCACAGTATGGAAGGAATTATGAAGGTGCTTGTGGTAGGAGACGAACTGGGAGCAAACTGGTGATGTAGGCTGGAATCTTACATGAATAGGGAACAAGATAAGTTAGAATAGTGGTTAACAAGGCATACGCTAAATTGGGGAGGTCTGAAAGGTCGAGGATAGAGTAGAGCCTCTCATACTTGGCTAGAAAGAGGTCATTGGAGACCTTGGTGAAGCAGTTTCAGTGGAGTGGAAAGGACAAAAACTAAATGGATGGAGAGCAAGGGCAGAGTTGTAGATGGAGCATTCAGTAATTCTAGAGAGAGTGCATTAGGAGGAAGTTGAGTCAAGGGTGGATTTCTTTCAGATTTTGGGGAGACTATAAGAAGCTTCTATTATGAGTGGAGAAAAAACACTCTCCTCAGATTGAGGAAAAGTCTGAAGGAGTGAGTGGAGCAATGGGAGTCATAAGACAAAAGAGGCTTGTGCTACTAGGATATGTGGAGGGGATAGTGGAAGGAAGGAAATGAGAGAATTCACTGTCATTGAGCAGAGGGAGTGATTGGGATGGTCATGTCAGATCTTGCCTATCTTCACTTTGAATTGCCAACTCCATATAGCAGGAAGACACCAGACAAACCCTGAAAAGTCGCTAGATGTAGCTTTTGAAGCACTCGAAAGGAGTCAAAAATGTCACCGAACAACATTTCCAGAGAATTCAACAGAGAATTACACACACACGCACACAAGTATAGTCACAAAATCATTCACATGCAGCTCAATAGTGTTGTTAAAGTCCATTCCATGCTCCTCTTACTACATTCTGCTGCACACCAGAAGCAACTACAATAATACACTGTCATCATCAGGAGGGTGCACTCTGATCATTGGGAAGGGAACTGCAGCCCTCTCTGCTCATTGGGAAGGGTGCTCTGTATACTGCAGCCCAGGTTGGCTGGGGTTGGTTAATTTCTGCCGAGCCTCCCTTTCTTGCCAACCTGGATTTGAGCTGACAGGTTAGTGAAAGGGGGGAGAGCCCAGAACCAGGGGGAAGAGGACATTTGCCTGACCTGAGCTCAGTGCTGCAGGGAGCCAAGAAAGTAGATTTAAAAACAAAAATCTGCTAGCTGGACCTCTTCCCTCTGTTTCCAGGGTTTCATTTCTGAAAACAGCTGGGCAGCTAACTCTAGGCCAGCCCAAGGGAAAGAGTAAATGGGAACTGAAATCAAGCTATCTCCATCTTCGATCCTGTAGTAATGGCTTCAGTCCTGGAGACACAGGGGTCGTGTCGTCCCCCCCCCGTCCCGGCCCCCCCCCGCCCATTGGGGCACCTGGCCCTGTCTCATCCCACCCGTGTCTCATTCCATCCGTGTGGCTCTCCCTGCTGGCTAACCTGCCTCCCCTTCCCTGCCCACTTCATTAGCCTTCTTTCACTGCATCACTGGATGCGCTATCTACTGTGGAGCAGCAAGCAAGAACACGTTTGGGTAAAAACAAGCCCTGGCTAATGTGCTGCTTTCTCCAAAGTGCGCCTGGCTTTAGCATTGTATTCAAGTAGCTTCCACAAACTGATTTTCCTTACCTGTAGATTATAGTGTTCTTAGAGCAAGAAGCCTTGGAATGCAATTCTTTCTGAGGACATGCTCAATTGAGTTGTAATGACATTGACTTGGTGTGCAACAGAATGTAGACATGGAATGGATTTTATTAAAACTATTGAGCTGCTTGTGAATGATTTTGTGACTATACATATTGGTCACGTCTTTCTCTGAATGTTACTGTAATTGGCAGTCGCTAGATTTGTCACTGGTCACTTTGACACTTATTTTCTTGTTAGGGAAACCAGAAAGTCACTAAATCTAGTGACAAAGTCGCTAAGTTGGCAACACTGCTTTGAAATAGTTAGGTAAGAGGGTTTCATGGATTAAATAGAAAACTTAAGTGTCCTGTACTGACAGAGGATTTGTGAAAGCAAACCAAAACCAGAAAATTCCTAAAAGAATAAAGTTAGTGTTAGATAGCATGGCATTGTGTAGAGGTCAACTCTTTCTTATCTGCTTGAAATCTTCTAAATCTAGACTAGTATGTGTATTTTTTTATGTGAAGGGGGGTAGAGCCCATAATATTTATGGATATAAAGGTATTAGGAATATGCTTGCAAGATAATTCTTTGCTTCAGTCTTGAATTCTTTGCTTCGGTCTTCACGGCTGAGGATGTTAGGGAGTTTCCCAAACCTGAGCCAGCTTTTGTAGGTGACAAATCTGAGAAATTGTCACCAGATTGAGGTGTCACTAGAGGAGGTTTTGGAATTAATTGATAAACTTAACTGTAACAAGTCACCGGGACCAGATGGCATTCACCCAAGAGTTCTGAAAGAACTCAAATGTGAAATTGCGGAACTACTAACTGTGGTTTGTAACCTGTCCTTTTAAATTGGCTTCTGTACCCAATGACTGGAAGATAGCTAATGTAACGCCAATTAATGGCTATTAGCCAGAATGGGTAAGGAATGGTGTCCCTAGCCTCTGTTTGTCAGAGGGTGGTGATGGACGTCAGGAGAGAGATCACTTGATCATTACCTGTTAGGTTCACTCCCTCTGGGGCACCTGGCATTGGCCTCTGTCGTCAGACAGGATACTGGGCTGGATGGAGCTTTGGTCTGACCCAGTATGGCCATTCTTATGTTCTTAATATTTCTGTAAACAGATCTTAAATGCTCTATGTTGACTTCTCTATTTAATACCTTGTAACAGGAAGTGGATTTGATCAGGGGTCAGGTGCAGCAGCTCATCTCCCTGCCAATGTGGATGGGCCTACAACCTGTAAGTATTTTATCACAAAAAATGGCAAAACAACCTTCCAAACCTTAAAGCACAAGGCTTTAAGTATGAAATGTCCATTAACTTTAATGGAAGACTCGTACTTTTAAAATCCTATGCAATTCTTTAAAAAATGAACTCCTTCATGTTTGCCATAACTTTCTCTTTACTTGACCTACCGCATCCTCTTGCAAAAATCAGTTTAATTGTATTATAGGTGGCAGGGGTTGCATTTATTGCAGTTAAGGTTTCCTAATACTTTCCATTATGAGATCTGTTTTCGGTTGTTTGTAACTTTGTCAAACTTTAACGAGTGGGGTTGAGAGATCTTCCATGCCAGGTGTCTGATTTATTATCATTAATTTTTAAATTCAGCAAAAACAAATCAACTGTTTCTCAGAACAAGCTTAAGGGAAAAGTCATTGTTTTGACAATGTAAAAAACTTCTTATAGTCATTTGAGAAATTCTAGCACCTCCATGCTTTGGAACAAGGACTTGAAATTTGTCAGGGGAGATCACCCTGGTGTCAGGGATGTGCTTTCTGCTGTCCCTGTGAAAAGGGCTCAAATCTGACCAAGTTATGAACCTCTAAAAAAAATCTCAGTTTACATATACTCAGTAGGTACCTGTTATTGTGACTGCTAAATTCTCTTAGACTCCATCTGTATGGAGCATTCTCCAGCTCTAGGCTGCACCTGTAGGGGCTAAGAACCTTCCTTGCAATTGCTTTGTCTGGCAGCCCAGGGGCCACTGTGGCAACATGAACTGCAAGCAGAGAGAATGTCTCCTGTATTAATACTTCCCTCTTGGCACGACTGGAATGCAGCCTTACTAGAGTGCAGAGGAATGTGGGGTGGTGGTGGGGGAGGGGTGATCGAGACTAGTGGATAGAGCTGATGAAGAGAGCAAGAATTGAGTTAGGGATTGGGACATGGAGCTGAGTTGGGGGAGCTAGGGCTGGGATCAGGAACCAAGACATGTATGTTTGTGGCAGGGACTGGGACTGGTATGAGGAGCTGTGAGGTGACAGGGAGACGGGGATAAGGACACACTGGAGGGGCTAAGGATAGAAAGGTCTAAGCATTAGATACACTATCCTCAGAACCTGGAATAGAACCCTGAAACACACTGGCAATGTGTATACCTAATCTCCCTATAGTGGCTGTTTCACACAGAGGATGATAACCTATATACTATCTGTTAACTTAAATGGCACAGTTCTGTGCTGTGGGTCCAAAGATTCTAACCATACTGATGAACCATGTTGGAGTCAATGAGCATCCACATGATGAAATTTCTCTTTTCAGATTGCATTTTTTAAAAACCTAGGAAATTGCGTGCAAAAACACCCTCTATATAGGTTTCAGAGTAGCAGCCGTGTTAGTCTGTATCCGCAAAAAGAACAGGAGTACTTGTGGCACCTTAGAGACTAACAGATTTATTAGAGCATAAGCTTTCGTGGACTACAGCCCACTTCTTCGGATGCATATAGCTATATGTATATAGCTGTAGTCCACAAAAGCTTATGGTCTAATAAATCTGTTAGTCTCTAAAGTGCCACAAGTACTCCTGTTCTTTTTACCCTCTATATAGTTGCAAAGTGAGGAATTTAGAAGTTAGGAAATGTCTGAATTAAGGTGGCCCATAAAATCTTAAATTGGCCCCCTTGTGTGTATGAATTATGGTAGTCCATGATCACATACTATTTTTCCACAGGGGAAACTTTACTTCTGGGATTTTTAACTTTTGAGTGCTTGACTTTGCAACCGTCATGATTTTTTAATTGAATAAATATACGGAGCTAAGGTTTATTATTACATACCTATGTCATCTTGTGAGATAAATGCAATATTAATTAAAATCTTTTTGGGGTGTCCAAATGAATTATTTCTAATTATTATCACTAAGGATAGCATGATCATTCACTTTTATGTTCCTGTATGCTTCTCTTCCCGGAATTGATCCTTGCACAGCTTAACTTTCTTTAACAAGCTTCTAGTATATTATGTCTCTTGTTGTAATGAATGGTCTGTGATGGCTTATACTTGATCTATTTTTTATCTTTCCCAGGAAAAAAGTATTGTTTGTGTATTTTGAAAAATTGTTTGTTTTTAGAGACAAGGAAAGTCAATATACAATAGAGTATGGTGTTTTATTTATTCTTAATGCAAACAATTGAAAGTAACCACACAAAAAGAAGGAAATTCACTAAACAAGACATTACTATCTGGTTATTAACTCTGTGGGCTTCACTGTTGCAGATCTTTTGATGAAGTCAATGAAAAGTAACCAGATTTTCAGGGTTTTTTTTGATGGTGAGGTTTTCTGTTCGTTTCTAAAAATGTTTTATACTGGGATGTGAATATTGGAAGATGATTCTCAGCAGACCATCTAGGTGTGACTAATCAGTAGATTATTAATTCGTGCAATTTTGTAACCTTGGTTGTAATAGGTACTTGTTGAGAATAGATTTGGGGAAACCTGATCATGTTGTTGGATGTCTGGTTTTAGATTTTTATTTGTGCATGGTGCTACATTTTTTCCCCCCGTTTCCTGCTAACTAGATTTTTATCCTGTATAATAGAGGGGAGTTCATAATTGTTTTTGGTGGCTGAATACCATTTCACCTTTTCAGGCACGTCTGGAACAAGAACTGAAAAAGACACCAAAGCTTAGAAAATTTTGGAATCTGATCAAGAAGAATGATGAGAAAATGGATGAAAAGACACGAATGCAGTATGTTATAGAAACATTTTTTCATATTGAACTCAAAGCATGTAATGCATTGCTAGTGGTTCAGTTTAGTATTATTCCTGAGATAAATCTGTTTGAATTAAATCGATCTGAGAGTGACTGAAATCAGCAGTTGATAGTGTGCTGCTTCTGGACACAGTGTTATAGAACAGCATTCCAGCGAATTATCCTATGTGAAATGCTTATAGGGGTTATTTATTGAATCATCGCCAATTAACATATTAACCAGGTCTTAAAAAAACCTATATGATGAAAAAGAACATTTAACATTCCATACAGTTGATGAATAAATGTTTCCCTTTCTCCCAGATTTTAGAGATTATTTAAGTCTTATTGCTTACACTTAATGGTTTATTTTAAAGAAGTTTATGCATCTCTTACCCAGCAATATTAACTCTTCCAAACACTTACATTCCGCTGTGCATAAGATGCAGCATACATCTGTGATGCATCAATAATTACCTGCACTGCGATCACTTACTTTCTTTGATTCAATGGTAAAGTGGTAATCGATGAGCCAGTTCTTTGTAGTAAAGTTACAAATGTTGGCTATGCTAACTGGTAAGTCACTTTGATTGGTGATAAGAGAAAATGATTGCTGACAAAAAATATCTTGGTTTTGCTGCCGCTGTTTAAAAAAGATGCGGAAGAGTTAAGCTACAATTTCAAAGTTCCCGGAAACAGTTCTAGTAAAATAAACTTACCTTGGATATAAATTGCATTCAGTTTAGAACCTTTTGTGCTAATAAGAGATGTAATATACTTCTAGCCTGCATTTATGAAATATTAATGCTTTGATCCTATGTCTGATTTTAGGGCACATCGAGAAAGAAGATTTCTTTCACAGCTCATCCAGAAATTTATCTGTGTGCTAAAATCAATACCCCACTCAGGTAACTTTGTGTGCATGTATACAATACATATGTATTTTTTCAGGTATCATTTAGAAGCTCCTATGGTGCTGAACCAACTGTTCTTAAGGCCACAATCCTTCAGTCAGATCCAATAGGTTTGGATATTTACTTCAATGAGATATTGTGTTAATGTAGGGATCTGCTTGCGTGGCTCTGTCTTCAGGGGGTTTAAATCTCTATATTTTTGTAAAATAAAATAAATTGGAATATTACTTTACAGAGTTTCTTCTCTGTTCTTATAATATAAGAATGGCCCTACATGGTCAGACCAATGGTCCATGTAGCCTAGTATCCTGTCTTCTGACATTGGCAGTGCCAGATGCTTCAGAATGAACAGAGTCCCCAGTTCAGCAAAGCACTTAAACATGTGCTGAAGTCCATCACTGTTCAACAAAGGATTTATGTCCCATTGACAATAGAATTTAAGCACATACTTAAGTCCCACATTCAGCAAAGCACTTAAGTCCACAACATAAACCTGCACTCTCAGTACTGTGGGGTTAGAGTAAGGAGAACAAAAACATACATGAAAAGTGGGGTCTTATGTGTCTTCACCAGAAAATTGGTCTGACAAGAAAATATGCATGCCTGATTTTGAAGGAAAATGTATTAGTACAAGAAGCAATGTTAAACCTGCAATAAAGGCTATTACTATAATGCTGCCAATTTCAGCATCAGCTTAGACTATAGCTCCTGCAGGACCCCTGTTCTTAGTAGTGCATTAGGTTGCCATAAAACCAAAATTCTGTGCATCTGGAAGATACTAGAAAACTGAATATTCATTAATGCAGACCCAGTACTCTCCTCGCTGGTGTGATCCTAAGAGTCTCCCCCACAGGCCTATTTAAGGCTCCTGTATGACTACTCTGCTCATGCCTCCTCCTTCTGGGTCAGTGTAACCCTTACTGATTCATCTTGAAAGCAGCAGGGAAAGTGGAAAAGATACTTCCTAAATCAATAACAGTAACATCTGTCAGGGCTCATCTCTCTTCCCTTTAATAAAAAAAAAAAAAAAAAAGCCTCAAGGCTATTTCATTTGAGAGTTTATTTTTAGAAAGATTAGTCTTGGTCCCCTGTTTGGCCCCCTTCTCCATGCCCTTATTCCCTTTTTATGTTGGAACCTTGTGATTGGTTTTGTTTGAATTTTGAGTTATAGTGGTTTATTATATTCTTAATTGTATTTTAATTATATTTTTATCTTGTGCTTGTCTTGTATATTTTTATCTTAATACCTTAGCAGGAGAAGCTTTATTTAAATAAAACCTTATGATTCACAGCTGTGCTGTAGACTTGCTGTGTGACCTTGTGCATGTCGCTTAAGGCTGTTTTCTGCACCAATCTAGAGTAATCAAGCTTGATGCAGGGGGATTCCATGAGGGCTAGGGGAAAGAATCTTCCACTGTACAATCCAAGCTGTGGCTGCTGTTGCAGCCATTTCCATTCCAATGTCCTTGCTTTGTCAAGGGGCAAAATCTACTGGATTTGTATAGTAGTGGATCCATTGACTTTGCTTCTCCCTGGCAACTGCTGTCAACCTCCAAACCTAGCTGCTCTGCAGAGCCATTCAGGCAATCTTCTTGAAGCTGGGTTCCATAGTGTCCCCAAGCCTGTGCATGCTTCTGTACCCTCCGTGCATGGATTCACACCGCTTTTCTTAACTACAATATGCTGGCTTATGGAAATGCGGTTGTATTGTCTGATGAGAGTACATCGCCACAGTATGCATATGTTTATTATACAGTCAGGCTAGGGGAAAGGACTTAAAGGTGACTGGTCCAAGGATAACTTGCATCTCAAATTTAATTATCAAACAAAATGTTTTCTCCAAGTGAAATTTAGTTTCTTGTTTCACTGTCCTTTATTACTTCTGAATGTCAATTATGCCCTATATTGGATAGCCATAGTTTGCTTGCAGGCACTGGGAAGCCCAGTAGGTGCTCTGTGTTAAAGTTGAGTACACTTGCTAGATCTGAACAGGAGTCTTAAGAGAGTATCTGTTTTGCTGCTTATTGTTTGTTTGTTCCCCTACTTTCTAGAGCAACTCGGTTTTAGGATCTATACTTGAGCTCTAATAGGCAATTCCAAAAATCAGAACTGAGTGCTTTGAAATTGTAAAGACCTTTTTTTAATAAAAGTCATGGCCAAGAATTTTTAAAGTGACTAGTGACTTTAGGAGCCTCAATTTTGCATGCTCGGCTTTTGACATACTGTAGAGGCCTGATTTTTGGAGAGTGGGTGCTCAACATTTTGGGAAAATCTGGTCCCTTCATGGTGTATTAGATTGAGTGCCTCAATTTAAGATTGGCCCAACTCACTAGTTATTTCTGAAAATCTTGGCCTGTGACTTCATTACATCTGAAAATCTGTTTTGGTTTTGGGGGAGCATTTCAGAATACTGGAAGAATGATCCAGTAAATGTGTAAATCTAATACGGATTAAATGCTAAGAAATATTAATGTTTGCAGTGTTGTTGTAGCCACGTTGCTCCCCAGATATTAGAGAGAAGAGATGGGCGAGGTAATAAAGATGTTATCTCACCCACCATGTCTCTTTAAGAAGCATTAATGTCAATTATTGGCTAACAAACAAGTTGCTGTGGGAGCTTCAGCTTTTTAGTTCTTGTTTAAATGTGGTATATTTTTAATTTTTGAAGTGTGGTGGAACAACGATGTGAGGAATAAATGATGAGTTCAGGGATTTTTTTGTTTCTGTTTTTTGTGCTTAGGTCCTCTTTCCATGGACAAAGTTCATTACTGTGAAAGATTCATCGAACTCATGATAGATCTAGAGGTAAGATAACTATAAGACAGTGTCTCTCCAAAGCATTTGCTTTTGGAGAGAACATACTGAATATTTTCTGAACATATACTGCTCATTTACCTCTAACTGTACACAAACTACTCCAGATGGAAATGGGTTCAATCTCCATATCTGGAGGGAACAAAATTTTCTAATGTTGTATTACTAAATCTGGCTGTGAAAAGCCCAGCGACTGGCATCCTGTGCACTGACACAGACCTGCCAAACCAGACCTCTTTACACAATAATCCACGATTTGCACTAATGAAGAACGTCAACAGTTTAAAATGGGGTAAGCTGCACCCATGCAAACAGTGGCTTTGCCTGCCTATAGTTAGGGGTTTGCCCCATGGCAGCTGCACAGGGGACTGATCTTTGATGACTGTAAGCAGGGCAGATTGCCAGTGTGTGCAAGTGTAGAATTTAAATTGCCCAAAACAAGTAGATATTGATTGAAGCAGAGGCAATAATTCTGGAAAACAACGAGAATGTTCAAAGGTTTGGATCCATTCCAAGAGCTGTGCTCTTAATGTACATTGGGCCATCTTAAAACATTTTGGATTGCCAGTTGCAGCCTCAGAAAGCACAGGTAAAAAGCTGCCTGAAAGGCTGTCCAACAAGACTTCAAAATCAGTGAGAAGTTTGCAGGCATTGATTTAGAAACTTCAGTCTGTGACGATGTGTGAAACCAGTGAGTCTTTGGAAGAGGTAATGACTGCATCTGTTAACACCACGATTAAATGATGATCATTAAACTGCAGTGGTCATGGCAGTAGAGCAGTAGTCTCCAACCTTTTTATGCCCAAGATCACTTTTTGAATTTAAAGGTAATCCAGGATCTGCCCCGCCCCTTCCCCCGAGGCCCACTCACTCCATTTCTCTCTCTCACACACACCCACACCCACCCCTCCCCTACCTTCACTCACTTTTACTGGGCTGGGGTAGGGGGTTGCGGTTTGGGAGGGGGTGCGGGCTCAGGGCTGGGGTCGAGGGGTTTGCAGTGTGGGTGCGGGCTCTGGGCTGGGGTTTGGGGTGCAGGAGGGGTATGGGGTGCTGGCTCTGGGAGAGGGGTCAGTGCTGGGGCTTGGGGTGGAGGAGGGGGTATGGGGTGCTGGCTCCAGGAGGGGGCTTAGGGCTGGGGTTGGGGTGCAGGATGGGGTCTGGGGTGCTGACTCCAGGATGGGGCTCAGGGCTGCGGGTTGAGGTGCGGCCTCCCGCTGGGTATCACTTATCTCCGGCGGCTCCCGGTTAGTGGCGCAGCGTGACTGCTGCTAAGGCAGGCTCCCTACCTACCCTGGCCCCACGCTACTCCTGGAAGGTGCCAACGTGCCCCTGCAGCCCCTGGGAGGGGGCAGGGATGTGTGGCTCTGCGTGCTCCCCCTCTCTGCAAGCACTGCCCTCTCAACTTCCATTGACCACAGCTCCCTGTTCCTGGTCAATGGGAGCTGCGGAGGCGGTGGTTCCAGGCAGGAGCAGCGTATGGAGGGAGACCCCTACCCCTCTGCCCCCGGGTCTGTGCTGGCCGCTTCCGGGAGCAGTGTGGGGCAGGCAGCGAGCCTGCCATAGCAGCAGCCCCGCTGCACTACTGGAGATCGCGATAGACCAGTTGGTGACCGCTGCACTAGAGGGAGCTGATTTGCTTGCCCTCCCAGGTATGAGCAAAGATGAACAGATATCTGCGGTGAAATTCTAGTGCTACTGAAGTCAATGGAAGTTTTGTAATTGACTGACTTGAATGGGTTAGGATTTTCACTTGAATATCTGCTATGTCCATGACAAGCTTGATAGGCAGAGAAAAATACTGCTTTATTGTTAAAGAACCTTTCCTTGGCATGGGATTACAGCTGGCTTGGTTTCCCTCACTCGTTGTAATAGGAAAATGTGTTATATTGATCTTTCTGTGGATACAGTGGATGCTGCTTAATAGCAACCCTGATATTAACAACTTCTGGTTAATAGCAACATTTTGTTGGGAACCAGTCCATCACTGACTTTAATGGGATTTGGATGTTGGCAATAGCATGCCGCTTATTGAGAACTCTTTTTTGGAAGATAGACCCCTACTGCAGGCAGGTTTGTAGGGCTGCAGCCAGGGAAGGAAGTCCTGGGATGTGCCTTCACTGGCTGCAGCCCCTCAAACCTGCCTGCACTTGGGGACTACACAGGAGGTAAGTGGCTGGGATGCCTGAATCCCTGCCCAAAGGGGGACCCCCTGCTGGAGACCAAGCACTGCAGGCTGGGAGGGAAGGCTATGGGCAGGGCAGCAGCAGGAAGAGGGTCAGCAACTGAGATGCCTGGGCTTTCCACGGGAAGTGGTGGTCCAGGAGGGCCCACAGAGCTGTATGGCTCACATCTCTGTTCTCGTTCTGTCCATGTCCCAGTGCTTCTTTCCCTGGCTGTAGCCCCACAAACTGGCCTTCTGCTTATTGGCAACTGCTGGATAGTGGCAACTTTTTGCTGTTAACTGAGGGGTTTGCTAATAAGCAGAATTTACTGTACAGATGCTCCCCGACTTATGCAAGCGTTCCGTTCTGGAATGCCTTGCGTAACTCAAATTTTGTGTAAGTTGGAAACGTATACCTGACAATTACGCCAAAAAAAACCCCAAACAAAAAACACCTATTTCTAGCTTACAGAACTTTTTCTGTAAGTGCGGATTTGCGTACCCGGCCGGGGAGGGGAGGGGGGGGACACGGGGCGTCTGTAGTGTAAAGTCCACATCCACTTGTCTTTTTTTTTTTAACCATCTGTATGCTGTTTCAGAATGTAGCTAGCAAAGTGATACCTTGGTTAACTGTAGGAGGGAAATTCAGAGGAAAATTCTAATTGTAAATTCCTTTAATTTTTAGTTGTACTTATAATTTTTATGCCTGTGTTAGTTCATTTGCTAAGACTATAAATACATTAATTATCATTTGAGCTATCAAAAAAAGCCATGATTTATTACTACAGCCAAATTACTTCAGAAATTAAGACATTTTTTGTTTCCTTGCCACAAAAGTAGTACATTGTATTGTAAAACAATCCAGGGGGGCAATAAGGTTCTATAACATATGATCTGTGCAAGTACTGGAAATGTGACATTCTTCTGGGTTTCTCTAGTGCAGCTACTTTGAAGATTAAAAGGCAGTAGTTCACACATCAGTGATGTTGATATAGTTTCACATATGAATAGCAGGTTTATTTTAAATTATTTCAACTTCATTAAACTCTGTAAAGATCATGATGGTGGCACTTACAGAAACCGTAAGTACAGGTGATTTAGTGTTTGATACAGGAATATAAGTGTTAACTGGCCCATTGCTAAAAACCCTAAGTTTCCTAGGATCATAGTAGTTAATAACAAAAGACTAATTAGATCATCCAGGCCATCCCCTTGAAAGTACAGGGCACTGTCCCCGGAGAGAGGACATTTTTATTAAAGCTAATGTTTAAAATCAAGTTTACACAAGTTAAGAAGGAAGGTACTGTACATCTGGGGTAAGGCTTGAGTTATGAGAGATTACAATTATCGGTTACAAGGTTCACAAGATACATACATAGTAAATAACCAGCATAGACCCAGATTGGGATACAATGCTGGATCTTAGCCAAAAGGCCAAGAAGCAGTAAATTTAGGTCTGCTATCTGTCCTATGTGTATTACAGGAGAGTTAGAGTTCATATAGTTTGTGAAGCTTGCTGTACTGCTTGGAACTGGCAAACTAGAAATTAGTTATAAAAAGCCATCGTGTTCTTTCTTCTCTGTAGCATGTCCCATGTGAGTGGAGTATTTTTACATACATTTTAGGTCTCTTTCCCCCAACCCCCGCAGGGCATTTCAGATTAAATTACATTCATTACAGTTGAATCTAAGTTACTTGACCATTCTGCCCCTTGCAAATTATATGTTTTTGAAGGAACTGTCGTGGTTTGACTGACCTTTTTTTTTTTTTTTTTTAGTGACTATGAATGCCAGTTATTACTTACTGCAGTGACATACTGTTTCCTCCATCCCCATTTCCCCCACCCCTTATTCTGATTACTTAGTGGTGGTAACTACATACTGGCTGCTTAAATTCTATCTGTATTTTGAATTGAGTATGGTATTCTTTATATCTTGTCCTAAACTGTTACCTAATATGTGCTGTTAAACAGCTGCAATAATACACAAAAGTAATATCTGTATTTCAGTGGTAGGAGTGAAGTCATTTCTCTCTTTCCCTTACATCAGGAAAGATTTTAATAAGGCTTAAATAGTTTAATGTGTGAAAAATTCTGAGATCCATTGTTTTCAGTAAACTTTGAAGGAATGATTATTATTTTATTATGGTCCGTAAAGTACATTTACTGATATAGGTGTCATGAGAAATACAAGTCTTGAATAGTATTTGAATTTAAAAATAAAATATGCACACAAAATATAAGGGAACGACTCAGCTTTTACATTTTAAAAAATGCTCTCAAAAAAGCCTCTTTGTACTGTACAACAGATATGAAGGTCAAAGATATCGTTAATAAAAGAATTGCTTCTATGTCCTGCTAATAATGAAATCAAACAAATCAAATACACCTCAGTAGTGAGGTGTGCATTCTGAGGCCCTGACTCTGCAAAAGGCTCCACACTCAGGGATTCATATACCCACACAAAATTCACTCACTTAAATAGGAGTCAGCACAGGTGAATTGCATTCTAGGATAGATGTCTCTGGGCGGATTCTCTTTTATGTAAATAAACATCACCATCTGTTGATGCAGGACTCAGTCCTGACTCGCCGTCTTGAAATGCAGAGAAGATATATATGGAAAGCCAAGGGTTTCAAAATCATGTATGTTAAAACTACTACTAATGCCAAGTTATTTATTTTAGGCCTTGCTTCCCACACGGCGCTGGTTTAATACAGTATTAGATGACTCCCACCTTGTTGTTCATTGTTACCTGTCTAGCCTTGCTAAAAGGGCAAGGGAGGGCCATCTCTTCTGCCAGGTGAGTTTTGATCTTACTGAAGAGAGCTCTTCAGTTCTGAAGCAGCTCAAAATATTTGCTGCCTCTTCTCATGTTATCTGTCTTTGTCTGCTGAAAATTTGGATTATTATTGAGTAGACTTTGTACCCAGATTTATTTTAAAACATTATTTTTGCATTACCTATGTATGTGTGTGTTTATATCCTTGTCTCTGTGCTTTGAGCAGTTTTTAAAATAGTCTACACAGCATTCACCCAATGTGCCCTAACACAGATAAAACAAAAATCAGTTTAAATCTTCTGCTGTATTTGTGACCTCAAATTTTCTTCTGCACAACTCAGTCCTCCCCAGAAGCCATAGGAAGTGAATGGTTTATGTAGCATGCCCTGAAGTTCAACAGTTTAGGCTACTTTAGACCAAGGGTTGGTGTCAGCTGAATGGGATGAGGGCAGTCTGGCCTAGTGGCTGGAGTGGGCAGTAGGCCTAGCAGCCAGAGGCAAAGCCAAGGGTAAAACCGGAAGGCAGAAACTGGGTACCAGACCCAAGAGTTGAACTGGAGTCCATAATCAGGAACTGGAGCTGAGGGTCAAACTGAAGGTCAGGAATTGGAGTGAGCAGGGTATCAGGTAGGGAGGGTTTCAAGGCAGGGACAGGACAGAGACAAGGCTGAGTGCAAGGCAGGAGCAGGCACAGTGGTGGGTATGAGTACTGAGAAGCTAGTGAGCTGCTGCTGCTGGCTTAAGAGTTGGCCTGCTGGCCTCTGCAACCAATCAGGTTGTGTGCCTAGTCAGGCTGCCAGCTGCAGGCTGGCTGTACTGATGAGTCTGGGTGGAGACTAGCTCTGCTGCAGGCCCTGATTCGTGACAGCTGGGGAGCGAATTCCAAAACTGACAAGGCTTCATGAACATCCTACTGAATTTGACATTAGAATCACATTATTCCAACTGCCATCCTTCTTTTCTTTTAATGTGCTGACAAGGTCTTAGCAGATAGTATTTCGCAAACTGGTAGTTGTCAATATTTTACACCATCAGAAGGCTGGTTTAAAAAAAAAAAAAGAAAACATTTCTAAATTTCAGAGTGGTAGCCATGTTAGTCTGTATCAGCAGAACAACGGGGAGTCCTTGTGGCATGTTAGAGACTAACAAATTTATTTGGCCATAAGCTTTCGTGGGCTAGAACCCACTTCACCAGATGCATGGAGTGGAAAATACAGGAGCAGGTATAAATAGCACCCTCCTATACATGCCACTATATTTACCTACGTGCCTCCAGCTTTGATCCAGACCACATCACATGATCCATTGTCTACAGCCAAGCTCTAAGATACAACCGCATTTGCTCCGATCCCTCAGACAGAGACAAACACCTACCGGATCTCTATTAAGCGTTCTTACAGTACCCACCTGGTGAAGTGAAGAAACAGATTGACAGAGCCAGAAGGGTACCCAGAAGTCACCTACTACAAGACAGGCCCAACAAAGAAAGTAATAGAATGCCACTAGCACCTACAGCCCCCAACTAAAACCTCTCCAGCGCATCATCAGGGATCTACAACCTATCCTGAAAGATGATCCCTCACTCTCGCAGACCTTGGGAGACAGACCAGTCCTCGCTTACAGACAGCCCCCCAACCTGAAGCAAATACTCACCAGCAACTACAAATACACACCACACAACAAAAACATCAACCCAGGAACCAAAGCCTGCAACAAACCCCGTGCCAACTCTGTCCACATATCTATTCAAGGGACACCATCATAGGACTTAACCACATCAGCCACCCCATCAGGGACTCGTTCACCTGCACATCTACCAATGTGATCTATGCCAGTAATGGCCCTCTGCCATGTACATTGGCCAAATTGGACAGTCTCTACGCAAAGTAATAAATATACACAAATCTGACATCAGGAATCATAACATTCAAAAACTAGTTGGAAAACACTTCAATCTCTCTGGTCACTTAATAACAGACCTAAAAGTGGCAGTTCTTCAACAACAAAACTTGAAAAACAGACACCAACATGAAGATGCAGAACCGGAATTAATTTGCAAACTGGATACCATCATATTAGGCCTGAATAAAGACTGGGAGTGGTTGGGTCATTACAAAACCTAAACCTAATTTCCCCAATACTAATTTCTCCCTACTGTTACTCACACCTTTTTGTCAACTGTCTGTAATGGGCCACTCTCTTACCACTTCAAAAGTTATTTTTCCTCCCTTGATATCCTGCTGTTAATTGATTTATCTTGTTAGATTGACCTCACACTTGGTAAAGCAACCCCCATCCTTTCATATATTTATACCTGCTCCTCTTATTTTCCACTCCGTGCATCTGATGAAGTGGGTTTTAGCTCACGAAAGCTTATGCCCAAATAAATTTGTTAGTCTCTAAGGTACCACAAGGACTCCTTGTTGTTTCTATTTCTAAATTTAATACTCTAGCAGCTGTTAATCAAGTCCAACTTGAAATGAAAAAGAAACTTGGTAACCAGAATGATGTGAATTCTTTTTCTGCTCAGGTCCTTTATCATGAGGTTTGTCAAAGCTAGAAAGGCGTGAGTCCTCTCGATCTATTTTCAGGACCAGTATTTGTAGCAATTGTCCTGGACCACTCAGAAGAGAGTGAACTTTGATCCTCTCGTTTTCAGATGGATTTCATTGGCTTCATAGCAAATTCCATTTGTTACCTGGATCTATCCAGATATAGTCTCTCTCTGTTGATAGGAGGAGCTTTGTCCTCCAGAGGTGCTGTATGGGGTTAGCATTCTTTTTAAAGAAAGGTGCCTTCTGTGGCCAAAGCAGGCTAGCCAGTAACCCCTTAGCATATAGCAGTACAGTCAGTGTACCAGGCCTCTGCATCTATGCAAACAGTGTGCCAGTGGTTTCAAGAAGTTCTTGCTTATTTTAATCTCATTTAATTTTCTTTAGTAATGGGGTAGTTATGATCCTAGTGCAGCATTCAAAAATTAATTCTACTTTTTCATTGTGATACTATTGAAGCAAACCCTCATCACTTCATGGCAGATGACTAGGGTTTTATCTTTTTCACTTGTTATGCATTTTAAAAAAAAAAGTATATCTCCATATATCATAGAACTGGAAGGGACCATGAAGGGTCATTGAGTCCAGCCCCCTGCCCTCACTAGCAGGACCAAGTACTGATTTTTTGCCCCAGATCCCTAAGTGGCCCCCTCAAGGATTGAGCTCACAACCCTGGGTTTAGCAGGCCAATGCTCAAACCACTGTGCTATCCCTCTCCCCAAAAAACATCTCCCTGCATTTATTGCAGTCACTAGAAGTTCACTTTATGTATTTGAAGTTATGTTAAGATGTTCTCTGCAGCTTTATCCCATGGCAGTTAGGCTAAATTCCCTATGTAACTAGTCTCAACTTTAACTCTTGGCAGCTCCTAGGAGAATTGCCTTGATAAAAAGTTAATCAACCATTATTTTAGTCTCTTAAGAGAGCACTTCCATAGTAGACCTTTATTTTTTTGGTTGGAACTGTAGCCTTTGCATTCCTATGAGAGAGACTGTCACTTTTGAAGTTCATTGTGCACACATGTTGAACATTGTATTGTGCATGTATCAGGTGGTATTTGAACAGTTCATTTTATTTGCATGTATAGCCTTTTTACAAGAATTAGTATGAATGGCATTCAGGGTAATGTGATTGGCCATGTGGATATAAATTCAAGATAGGGGTTCTTATATGAATTATTTTACAACTCTCTGCATACAGAGATAGGTATTATGGACATTGCTGGGACTTCCTTAAACTGTATCTAGAATCTCAAATACAATTGGTTTCAAGTTATTTTTGGCTAATGCACAAAACATATAACTAGTCAGTCCATGCATATTTCTCTGTCTAGATTATTGGTACCTTGGTAAGATATATATTGTACAGGGGTGCCTGAAGTTGAGATGTTAGGTTCCATCTCTTTTTGTTCAAGGCTTTATATGGTAGTTGCTGATCCCATTCTCATACGTCACTAATTTACATGTATCTTGTTTCAGCTTTTAGACATGCTTAAATTCTACACTGGCTTTGAAATTAATGACCAGACTGGGAATGCTTTGACAGAAAATGAGATGACTACAATTCACTATGATAGAATTACTTCCTTACAGGTAGGCAAACACTGTGTTTCATTATGTATTTGTTTAAATATAATTTGCAAGTAAGGTGGTGATTCTGGTCTTTCCAAAAGGAAACGTCTTGCTTTTTCTGCTGTATTAAGGAATGGTGCTAGTCTTTCAGTTCCTATCTTTGCATCCTAGCTTTGTTCAAAAATATCCTGAAGAACTTCATATAACACACGCTTTGAATTGCATGAGCAGATAAAAGAACCTAACTAAAGTGACAGTCAATATTAATAAGCCTATTATCCGATTCAGCAAAACAATACCACCTCCAGTTTTGATCTTGTCAATTCATTAACTAAAAAGGGTCAATCTCAATCATAAGACTTATTTGTGTGGGAAACCTAGGTGCAGAAGGAAGTGGTATGCGTTATGCAATATATGTCACTTTCCCCAGAATGAGTACTGAGCATTGGACAGCACCTGCTGCTAATAGTGCTGTCTTTCAGGTGAGAGATAAATCAAATCCTGACTACCTGTGGTCAATATGAGACTTTTCACAAGAGCATTATGCATGTTTCACATGGTGCTAATTAGGACTGTGAAGAAATTTCTTTTTGGGTTTTCACTGCAGTTTTGAATTGCACCTCTGGAGGTTCACTGAAATTTTTTTCATGGCCTTTAAAGTTCAGAACTAGATGAACTTTGGTGAGTGAAATCCCTGAGTTTCATAACCTTGTCAGTCTCTACCAAAATTTCATTACTGCCAATTAGGAGGCTATTGTAATGCCAAAACATCTAGTGTTTATTAGATGTGCTAGAAAAATAAATACATCTCAGAAGCCCAAGAATAGTAAATCACATATAATAAGCAGAAAAATAGTTGCTTTTTCATTATTTTTACTCCAATAGTGCCCACTCTGTGCTAGGTGCTGCCACATGCAGAGGAAGATAGAGTTCTTACATGTTCATGATCAGGGTCTTTTATTATTAAACTCTTGTGCAATTCTCCTCCCTCCCCCCCCCCCCCCCCCCCGTAATAAACTTGAAGTTACTGTGAAAAGGTCAATTTAACCTCTCATTAAATTTTGGGGGGCTTTTCTAGAGAGCAGCTTTTGCACATTTCCCAGAACTATACGATTTTGCACTTTCAAATGTGGCAGCAGTGGACACTCGTGGTTCGTTGGAAAAGCTGTGTGGACCCCTGAGGTAAGCCATAAAGATGGAAATTCAGTTCTTCTGTTTCAAGGTTATTTCTCTCCATTGCTTGTTATTAGTCTTCCAGCCTTTTCATGTATGTTGTATTATACATGTGTAATGCTGAAATTAAATGTGTCACATTGCAAATTATGACTCCTGGTTGGAAGAAGGCATTTGGAGTTGGGACTCTTGGATTTAGCTTCTGAATTGCTGGTTAACCTTGGGCAAATCATTTGTGCTTCAGTTTATTCATTTGTGGAACCTAGTACGTAGACTACTTGCCACATCTGGGTGTGCAGAAGTTTAATTTATTATCGCTGGGTTGCTACTTTTTGCTTGTAAAATGCATCTTTCCCTTAATTCTGATCTCTGGAGTGAAAGAAACATTATCAATTTGAAATCTAGTCATTTTAAAAGTAGAAGAGTTATTAGTTTTTGGAACTATACATGCCCCTGAGTCGTCCTTCCATTTTTTGTGGCTATACAATAATTCAGGTTTTCCTGATATTTTCAAAATGTTTTTCTTTCCTTATTGCTGTATCAAAGACCCACAGAAATCACTGGGGGAATTTGAGTTGGAGCCACTCTTTCTCCCTAAGTTCTGCCAAGTGCATAAAATAAAGAAACGGGAAAAAACATAAATGCTTTTCACTAATCTTAGTTACAGTTTAAACATTTTCATATAAGTAACACTGTATATATTTGCTGTATTTACAATAGTCATTTTGTAAGTTGACTGGGTGTCCCTTTACGTCTGCTATTATAATTCTTAATGCAGTTCTGGGATCTCTGATACTGTAGGATAGATTAAACTCTTTCTGCCTGACTTGTCATTCTGTTAATTTTCCCATTATTTAGTCTTAATAAAACTACAGCAGTAGCAGTAAACAAAAAAGCCATCTTCTCTTGAATTACTTGTTAGAGTTGGCTTTCTCCTGTTCAAACATAATAGCTCATCCTGAAAAATGTAGACCTTTCTAGACTAACGTTTAAAAGTCTAATAGCAACTATTAGCTAATGTGCTAACACATTTTAAAAGTCTAATGTGGACAGGTATTCTGCCTTTAACACACAGGCTCTACCCTGGGCATTAGCTTGACCACTTGAGCAAATATTAAAGGCAGTGTGTCTTGTCTGTTCAAATATATCTGAATATATATGGAAATGAAAATCTTAGCTGGAAGGTCTTATTATGTTCCCTATTTTTGTATCTGAATTCTTTATGAATGGTGTGCTGTATCTGTCGTTATTAATCACTTTCTGTAATGCAGATACTGTGCTCGTTACCTCTAGGCAATTACCAGGTAAAGCAACTAAATGCAAACTTTGCTTAACTTTTAAGACTCTAAGGTTTTTTCTTGATAGTTTTACAGTTCAGGTAACACAATCGAGTCTTCATTATTATTATTTTTTTAACAGCAGCTTTTATAAAATGTAAAAAATCACTGAGTGACTTTTGTATTTCCCCCCTCTCCCCATATTATGCAGCCCAAACACACTCCACCAGGTGGCATCATACCTCTGCTTGTTACCGGCTCTACCTGAAGGGGAAGATACAAGCTATGACAAAGAATTTCTGCTAGAATTACTGGTAAACCACACACATGCAAATTAAATTTATCGCCTGTGTTTTTTCTTGCAAGAAGGCTTGCGTTCACTTCCTCAAACTGAATAAAATCACAGCAATTGCAGCGCTAATGCTGCCAACCACATGATGGCTTTCACAGTTAGGAATGCTTTATGAACTACAGCAGTATGATGACTGAGGCTAGGTCTACACTACCCGCCTGAATCGGCGGGTAGAAATCGACCTCTTGGGGATCGATTTATCGCGTCCCATCGGGACGCGACAATCGATCCCCAAATCGGCGCTCTTACTCCACCAGCGGAGGTGGGAGTAAGCGCCGCCGACAGAAAGCCGCAGAAGTCGATTTTGCCGCCGTCCTCACAGCGGGGTAAGTCGGCTGCGATACATCGAATTCAGCTACGCTATTCATGTAGCTGAATTTGCGTATCTTAAATCGACTCCCCCCTGTAGTGTAGATGTACCCTGAGTGAGTTGGAAACAGATATGATTCAAATCTAGTAAATTAATGACTAATCTTCAAACAGGGAAAAGGATGACTTAGGAAATATGGCTCCTCTGGGAAAGTGCTGGTGTGTCTGAACAATGGCAGCTTTAGAGGACTGTTACCAGTGTTTCATCAGCAGTTGCTTAAGCTCCACATATTGTGAAAGTTGTTACAGCATGTGTAGATGCTTGCATGATACCTGCGTCCTTAGTTGTTTAGACCTGTTTAAAATATATTTAGGCTGCGATTTTTTGTTTGTTTTTGTTTCAGTGCTGTCTAAAGGGATTTAGACATTCAGTTCCCATAAATTAAAGTGAGAATTGAGCATTCAGATCCCATAGGCAGGTTTGAAAATCTCCACGAGTATAGAAATGGGGTGGGGGTGGGAGGAGGAATTCACTTAAGTAGATACTGATCTGAGCAAGGAACTCTAACCTGTGTTGTAATGATCGAACACTTCTCAACATATCCATTGTTCCATTTCCTCTTCGAAGGCTGACATTGCTGTAGCTGATCATATTTTAAAATTATTTGGAATATTTTCTTGATGTTGTATGAGCAGTTTTCAGTCAGATTGTGAACAGATCCTCCTGCTAATATAAGGCCTATTCAAACAGGATGCAGTGGTATCAGACACATTTTTCTGTATAGGCACTTGATACTTTATACCCAGCAATAAATATTTATATCAGACCTAACTACTATAGGCAAACATTGGTGTTCAGAAAAAATATAGTGAAAATTTGTTCAATCTTCAGTTTAAATTCTAACCTTGTGAGGGAAACATTTAGACTAGATATTTTCAGCCATTTCATACTTTTTTTGTGCTGTTTAAAACTCATTAAAAAAAATGCCATTTTTTAATAGGGAAAGAGAATCTTTCTTCTCCTGTCTTGTCAAAGAGTAATGTTAAAACTAGGACATTCAAATTATAGTGGGACACTGCAGTATTAAGATCCATGCTTGAACTATTTATGGTCTGATACCATTGAGCTACATGCTAACTATTCTGTGATAATCGTATGACTTCATTTGTGTTTGATAATGCATCATTGGATACTACCTGTGCTCTAAAAGAGCCTGATCCAAAAGTCCTTTGAAGTTAATGGGACTCTTTATTACAGGTGACTTTGGATGAGACCATTAATTAATGAATTATTAAACAGGCCTGGTTTTCAAAGAGGCATAAACCTGGCTTCTAAAATTACACCTCAACTTGTTTGTCATCTTAGTAAAATGGGACCTCTTTCATTGTTTTTTAAAGAAATAGCCCACATCAGGTTGTTAGCAATACTTTTTATGATTTCCTTCAATATACAAACAAGATTGATTAACTGAAGAAAAATAAAACATAGACACTTTGGCGGTAACTTTTTAATTTCTGAAGTCTTAAGGTACTTTTATCACTTCAGCTTGTTGTGTGTTGAAGACATGATCTTTTTAGTGTTCACTTCCTGGATGACCATCCATTATTTGTCACTTGCATAGCAAAATGTTACTTGGTTAGGCTTTGGTTTAAATGTTCTCTTTTGCTTTCCTAGGTGTCCCGTCATGCACATCGAATATCTCAGATTCAGCAGCTTAACCAGATGCCTCTGTATCCCACCGAGAAGATTATTTGGGATGAAAATATTGTCCCAACTGAGTACTATTCTGGAGAAGGTATATTTGTTCAGATATATTTGGATTGCTCTTAAAACTACATAGTTCAAAGGACTTGTAGTTAATTCTAGTTCATTAAGAACTATTCCATAGCTTCTAAATCTGGACAATATTTACTTTTGGCTACTTTAGTGCCTTTTAGCTTCCAAGGGGGAAAAAAAAATCCGTTTTTATACGCTTATTTGAATTGGACTGCATAAATTTGATCTGAAATGAATGTCTTCATTACCAATTAGATAAACATAGATTAAAAAAGAATAATAAAAGCTTGGAGTAAATCATAAAACAATCTCATTTACTCCATCTATATATAAACATAGGAAAAAGCTGGGTTCCTCGTTGCTACTACCTGCTCCCAAGAAGTGAACTGTACAGAGCTTGAGAGAGAAGTGACTCATGCCATAGTTGTACAGTGAGCAGCAAGTGAATTCTGTTGAATTCCTTTAAAATAACTTTGCTCTTTTTCAATATTGATTCTTGAAAAGTCAGTTTAGTGTGGTGAGGTTTTGTCACTTTCAGTTTAAACGGAAATCCCAGACTTTAATACATATCCTGTAAACTGTACTATAAAACTACTTATGCTCAATATTGGCTATTAATTTTTTTAATATTTTAAATACGTTTGCCAGTAATGGCTTGTCAGTGAACCAATTTATATAGTTTTAAGGATAAAAGTGCCTATCTACATTTGTCACAGATGGGTGGAGGAGCAGTGTGCACATGAGTTGTTGCACACAGAAATGGAGAATGCTTTCTGAAAATTAAGCCTGAAAAATTATTTGTATTCTTGAAGCCAACGGGTGACATGGAATAGAATAGCTACCTCAGTTTTCATTGCCAGAAGAATGTAGATTAGGTAAGGCCACCAGTGCTGCTGCTCATAGTGGAGAGTCTGTAGAAATCCTTATTTCAATGGTGCCCTTTTTAGTGAAACTTCCATTTCAAATGCTCTTATACCTATTAGTATATGGCATTCTTAACCATATATGCAACAAAAATGGAAAGACTTATTTTTCACTTTGGTAAACTGAAACACTAATTTTAACCGATGTCTGGAAAAACTTCCTGTCGTCCTGTGTGATTACTCATTTCTGTGTTGCTTGTTTCATACTTTCACATTGCAAAATATTAATATTGTATACTGTTATAAAGATATTATGCTGAATATATGTCAGCCCTTTATATAATTTGTGTATAATTGTGCACACACAAAACTTCGTTAAAAGAACATTAAACTTGCAAAGGCAAGCACTCAAAAGTAGGAAATGCCAGAAGTAGGGTTGCCTATTCACTCGTAATTCTGGCATTTCCTAACTTCTGAGTGATTGAGTGGGTCCACAGACCAGGGTTCCTGTCTATTTGCTGGATCAGGAAGAAGGCCATGAGCCAGTTTTAAACCAGAATGTTTATCCCAAAACTCTTTTTCTTGGTTGGTCCCTGGAGAATCCAGTCTGAACTAGTATATGCATCTCTCTCTGGGGGTGCTCCAAAGGGTTGACAACAGAGGAAGTACATTAGCATTCTCCCCCCCCCCCCCACTAGAGAAGGTACATGCAATGCCACAATAGGTATTAACCCTAATTCAGTAAGATTTAACTTAATTAAATGAAGCTAATTTTAATTCCATAGGGTGTTTCAGGGTATTACAGGATACTGTATGCCAATCACCCCATTGTGTGCTGCTGTATTGACACCCACATGGGCCATCAGCAGGGCTGGAACCTTCAGATCCACTGCACAGACCTCTGCCACTTCAGTTAAGGGAGTAACCATTAGCAGTAGAAGACTATCATTCTCTTTGTGGACTGATACTAGAGGGTGTTTGGATACTTTTATCAGTGGGTTTCACAGATGTTTGCAAACAGCGGAGGACTGGTGAGACTCAGAAGTCTTGGGTTCATTCCAGGCTCTGGAGAGGGGTATGCTGTACTGGGCACAGACTCTTTGGCCCATTCCTCCAGACATTTTATCTACATATAGCTTCGCGGAATAGAAATAATTGTGTTCTATCACCTTTCTTTATTGGCAGTGTGTCTCTGTGCTTGTGGAAGCCAACATGTACTGTGTGCCAGAAAGATTTCAAGGATAATATTGCACGTTGCAAGAGTTTTCACGCTTTCACAGTTCATAAACAAAGGTGTAAAACTGGGACAGTAGTCAAGTGAAAGTATTAAATGGGTAAAGCCCTTTGTTATCAATATATACCGATTTCCCTCCCTCCTCCCCCCTCCAAAAAATGTCTGGGTTTTAAAAAAGACAGTAAGAGGGTTTTACCAGTTTAATTTTTTTTTCCCACCGGAAGTTTGGCTTTTTTGGGACTTGGGAATTTTTCGTGGGGGAAGCAGATGGGGCTCTGTCAGGGGGTGATGGTAGAGGTGGTGGTACTCATGGGCTGCAGCCTTCCTCTCCTCTCCTCATCCTGGCCCTTTGGCATGACTCTGTTTGCTTCCTGTGCACAGGAGGGGAGTGAGAAGAGCAGGGAACTGGGTCGTGGCAGCTGAGACCACCTGGCCATTACATGGAGGGGAAGGCTTCCTCACCGGCCTTTTGGTGCATACCCACTCTCTTCCCCAGTACCCCTCTTTCTCCCCCCCAGGGGGGAAGGTTTGTTTTGTTTACCAATTTTCTCCCATTTTTAAATAAAACCTGGTAAATTCCTGGGAAGCTAAAATTAAAAACCAAAACCAAAAGGCCTTCTAAATGAGCCATGTGTAAGAACTTGAGTTGTGGAGCAACACTAGTATTTCCATAGTGTAGGCTAAAAATACAGCTATTTATTTTGGAGAGACAAGGTGAGTGAGGTAGTAACTTTTATTGGACCAAACTTTTTCGTTGGTGAGAGAGAGAAGCTTTCAAACTATGCAGAGCTCTTCGTGAGTTCTGAGAGAGGTACTCAGAGTGTCACAGCTAAATACAAGCTCAAACAGATAGATTAGCATAAGTAGTAAGCACATATTCTGAGAGACTATTTATGGTTAAGTAGCCTATTATCCTGGGACTGACATGGCTACAACAAAATTGCTATTTATTTTGGGCATTCTGTGCCCAATTTTTAACACACTTAGGTCTCCCTCCATTAGCTTGACTTAATTAAAACTAATCTATCCACTTGAAATTTCATAGGAATGATTTTATGCCAATGTGAAAATGATTTGGGGCTAATTGGGCAGGGTATTTGAGGGACAAGATGGCTTGAAGTATGCAGTGATCTTCTAGAACATTTTCCTATCGTGGTGTTTTTTTTGTTTTGTTTTTTGTTTTTTTTGTCCCATGGTAATTCCACAAGCTTGGCTCAGATAAAAATTCCAAAATTTATTTTATCTCCAAACCTGGTGCCAATGATAGTTGGGGAGGTTGTTGCTGTCATTATTTAGCTGTTTTAAAGTATTTTCTGCATAAAATACAATCTCTGGAGCCATATGGAGCTAAGTATGGGTGGCTATAATGCTGGGAAGATAAGGTAGGGAACTATGTGGGCTGGGTGGGAGGTGTGTGGTTTTTTTAGTTGACAAGTGAGAGGGATAGTACTGAATGGGTGAGATATGGGGCCAATATGGACAGTGAAGGGGCCCATTAAGTAGAATAGATACTGCTCTCATAGATAAATTCTTTCCTCCTGCTCCTTCTATTCCCTCTCCGTAGCTCTATCAACAAAAATGTATCAGTTACTTAATGAGGGTGGAAAACATTGAACACTAGCATAAATGTTAGTCACTAAAGCACCTTTACTCTGCCCCTATATCACTATTACCATGATGTATTAAAAATAGAGAGAACCCTATTTTCAAATGTTTTACTATATTACTGATAGGAAAAATAAAGGTGACCTTCAGATAACTTTTTTCTGCTGCTTCATAGTGTCTATAGAAGGACAGAAAGCATGGGGATATTTTCTTTTCTTTTTTTTTTTTTCCTTCAGGTGTATTGTTAACGTCAAGTTTGGTCCTCTCTTGTTTTATGAGGGGGTTTCTGATAGATGTTGATGATGATAGGTTATTGTGAGCCCTAATACAGTGAAGGAATGATGGTGAAGAATCTTTGGACAAAGCCGCTTTTTGTTAAATGTTATTTCTTCATCGAAAATAAAGAGATCAGTTTAATAGTAATAAAAAACTTACTTCCTCTTTCAGTTGCTCAGCCGTCACTATCTTGGCTCTATTCTCTAGTCATCAGTCTTCCAGCCTCACTTCTTTTTTTGGTTTCTAGCGAAGAAACCACCTGACTTATCCACAGCATGTGTCACAGGGCCAGTTCTTCTACATCAGAAACTTTTTGGGAGAATTGTCCAATATGGTTGTCCTAAATGTGGTCACTTCTGGTGAAGTGAGATTTTTTTTTTTTTTTTTTTTACAGTGACTGCAAATAATTTGCTGTGGCAATGCAAAGACAGGTGCCTTTTAAGTACAACAGTTGCATACAGAGAGATGGTCAACAAGAATAAAATAATACAGTTACATCGCTTGAAGGTGATTTACAAAGGGGGGGGAGAGGGATGGCCTTTGTGCTGTCCCCCCCCCTTTTTTTTTTTTGGTAGTATGTGGCTTTAGAAGAAAGGACTCTTTAAATCTTCTCGTATCACGACTAAAGCATGATGATGGAATTCTATATAGTGTTTATGAATATGTAAAACCAATGAATTTGTTACATTTATAGACAGAAGATGGACTTAATGTTTTTTTTTTCCTTAGGCTGCCTCGCTCTTCCTAAACTGAATTTGCAGTTTCTGACTCTTCATGACTACCTTCTACGGAACTTCAATCTCTTCCGCTTAGAGTCTACGTATGAGATCAGACAGGACATTGAGGATAGTGTCAGTAGGATGAAACCTTGGTAATATTTCTGTATTAACTAAAACAAACCAAACACCACAATGTAGGAAGTAGCTAAAGCTTTTTGGGGAAAAAATAATTAGTGACATCTATAATATAAAGTGGATACATTCATCTAAGGGCTGCTCCACACTAACCCCCCACTTCGAACTAAGATACGCAACTTCAGCTACGTGAATAACGTAGCTGAAGTTGAAGTATCTTAGGGTACGTCTTCACTTACTGGAGGGTCCGGCGGCAGGCAATTGATGTTCTGGGATCGATTTATCGCATCTGGTTAAGACGCGAGAAATTGATCCTGGAAGTGCTCGCCGTTGACGCCAGTACTCCAGCTCGGCGAGAGGAGTACGCGGCATCGACGGGGGAGCCTCCCTGGCACGTCTGGACCTGCGGTAAGTTCGGACTAAGGTACTTCGAATTCAGCTACATTATTAACGTAGCTGAATTTGCGTACCTTAGTCCGAAGTGGGGGCTTAGTGGGGACCAGGCCCTAGTTCGAACTTACCGCGGGTCCACACGTGGCAGGCAGGCTCCCCCATTGACTCCGCGTACTCCTCTCATGGAGCAGGAGTACCGGCGTCGACGGCAAGCAGTTCCGGGATTGATCCAAGAAGATCAATTGCTTACTGCCGGACCCGGAGGTAAGTATAGACGTACCCTTTGTAGTAACCAACTGTTTCCAGTTGTTACAAAGGTATAAATGTGGTGTTCCATAATCTCTTCTAAAATACTGTTTCATGCAAGATTAATCTTCTAATAAGATTATGAAAATATATTTTGGGTATGGTTGCCCATGAAGAACACTTGTGACCACTATGTGCTGACTAGTATTCCTTTAGTAACATTAAGACCTTATTTGTCTTAAATGTTAACCACAAATTTCACTGTATTAACAATTGTTCTTAATTGTTGATCATTTGTATCAGTGTTATGGATGGGTAGTACTGGTGGGATTTTCACAGGTACTCAGTATTGGCCTAACTATGTTCCCAGTGAAGTCAAAATGTTATCACTCACTTCACTAGGAGCAGAGTTACACCGGTGCTGAGTGCTTTTGAAAATCCCACCTATATATGTCACCCGTACTCTTTTTCCTCTCTACGTTTTCTGTAGTGCATAGGGTGTAGTCTCCCTTTCATATCCATTAAATCTTTCTGTGGTGTTCTCATCTTCTCGCTTTCCTTGGATGACTTCATTTTTGAAATGTCATCACAAATTTTACCTTCACACAGGAGGTGAGAGTATGAAATTAAAATGTGTTAGTTTACATTATATGTTGATTATTTGTTACAAGATTTGCTAAAATTTCGTGCTTTTAAATTCTGGAATTCTGCTTCCTCATATCTCTCAAAAATTGGAGCTGATTATGTGATTTTTAAATTATTCAGCAGTTTAAAGAAAATCTGAATGCAGCAATGGTTAATGGCTCTAACACAACACTGATTTTTTTTTAATTGTTTTAGGAAATCAGAATATGGAGGCATTGTGTTTGGTGGATGGGCTCGAATGGCACAACCCATTGTGTCTTTCACTGTAGTAGAGGTGGCAAAGCCCAACATCGGTGAAAACTGGCCAATGAGAGTACGAGCAGATGTTACAATTCATTTGAACGTCAGAGATCACATCAAAAATGAATGGCAAGGTGCTTATTTTTATGTCAGTAATGAACATTCCATGCCCATCATAAATACATACTATCAGAATTTGGGATAAGTGTAGAGCTCTCATAATATTAGTGTTAAAGTACCCTGATCCTGCTCAATATTATGGCGCAGAAGTAGCTACACTATTAATGTTGGTATGCAGAGTTCAGTTTTAACAGGAGATTTAAACCTTTATTTTGTAAAAATCTAATTAAAATATAAAAAAAAAAATATAAACTTTATATAGTCAATATTTTTATGGTGCTTTGAAAAATAAATTGATATAGAAAAAATAAGAGTTCAAAAATCACCCTAGTGGTTTGAACTTTCCACAGCCCTAAGAGTTTTTACCAAGTATTTGGCAATAGGCTTTGTGATTGTTCCACAGTAGTCCTTAAAATAAAACAGGAAAACTTCTGTAAAGTGAAACCCTAGGATGCGTTGTCAGCAGTTTTTCATTGAACATGGGACCTCTGGACCTAAAAACCTGATCCTCTGTTGCCTGAGCTAAAAGAACTAGGTCTGTTAGTTCCATCAGTAGCAGACTCAAACTGTTTTATGTGAAATGACAACCATTCTCCATCTGGGCAAGGCAGAAAGGGCCTGTTCCTAACCAGTCTTCCATTCTCTTTATTCTGGCTCATGTACTTATAGTCAGGTCTCTCCCTCAGCTCTGCAAGGTAAAGCCCCACTACATTTTCAGCTTTTCACCTACCACTACAGGATTCTACAGTAATCTTTCACTCTAAAGCGTTCTTTTTTAAATTGTTCTTAATTGTTCTTCATCCTGTTCAGAAGCTGTCCCCTTTCTGATGTGTACATGTGGTGCTCGCCAAATTAACAACCACAATTTAAGCCATTGTCAGAACATACTTTCCACCTTTTTGTAGCTGAGTGGTAGTTGCATAAACCTCTGCAAATAAAGTTTGTCGTGATGGCAACAGTGCCCTGTTCTGTCGTCTGTTCGTTAGACAGCCTAGAACTACACAAACCAAGCAAACTTGGCGCAGGCCTATACCACTACGTTTTGTTGGCATAACTGTGTTGGTCAGGGGTGTGAAAAAGCTACACCATCTAGCCACATAGCTATGGCGGCAAAATCCCCTCTGTAGACACTCTAGAAGCTGATAGACAAATGCTTCTGTCATTTAGCTAATGTCATTTGGGGAGGTGGAGTTACTATGCTGGCAGAAGCACTCCTCCTTTTGACATATGCTATATCTAGACAAGGCCTGGCAGTCGCTTTTGCAGAAGTAGTAGTTGAAAATCTTATTTATGTTTGCATCTTTGTATGTACTGATTTAGAGATGCTTATTGGCATTGACTTTGAAAAGAGAATATGTCTCCAAAATAAAAATTGTCTATATCTATACTGTTGTTGGAATAATTAACATGAAAAGGGAAAGTGTCTGCAATGTACGGGGTAATGGTTTTACATAAGATCTGCCTTCAATATTTATTTTTTTTTAAAAAAGCTTGCCATAATATTCTTTTATATTGTATGATTTACTTTAATGGGATATCAAGATGGAAACCTCCATAGGTTACTTTAAAATCCTCCAAAACTCTTGAGAAATCAAGAGCCCTCCAAAATTAAAATTGCAGGATTATTCAAGTGAAAACTACTCAACTGGATAAGCACGCTGACAGCAAGCCCAACATGTACCTTCTATGTTACACCATGACACCATTCCTCTTGTAAAAGTAATACCCTGCTTGCTAACAAGAACAGAGTAGACAAGTAGTGTGGAGATGGTGTAGCCTGCATGCTGGTAGTCTCCTTTTGTTAAAGTTGTGGAGCAAATCTGATCCCTTTTATATTACAATGGAAAGGTGATGGGCTTTGACTTGATTAAAGCCAGTGTTTTTCTGGTTGTGCTTCTTAATATTGTCAGGAATTGCCAGCTGGCACTGTATATCCTATGTTTCCTAGTGTGGTATCAGTAGGCAACACTACGTGCTTAGGGAATTACACTTGAGTTGACCTTGTTGGCAAGCTGCATAGAAGCAATTATTCATATTCTGCAGTGACATTGACTGATAGTCCTTAAATTCAGTTAGAGCAAGATCTGTTAAATATGCTAGAGTTGGATAGTGTGTTGGCTATGTAGGCTGTCACATAGCACAAATGCTAAATGCAGAACATGCAGTAAAATGGATTGAGTTTATGGCAAAAGATAGAACTTTTGGATTGTGATATGAGTTTAAGTCCCAGCTCAGATGCGGCTTTGTAACATAGTAGCTTCTCAGTAGTATTAATAGGTACACCTCTACCCCGATATAACGCGACCCGATATAACACAAATTCGAATATAACATGGTAAAGCAGTGCTCCGGGGGGGCGGGGCTGCGCACTTCTGCGGATCAAAGCAAGTTCGATATAATGCGGTTTCACCTATAACGCAGTAAGATTGTTTTGGCTCCCGAGGACAGCGTTATATCGGGGTAGAGGTGAATTTCCATATTAGGTTTATTGTTGTCACATGGAAAGGATAGATACCTTCTGTACAGTTCAGTAAGCCAACTACAATGGTTACGCAGTTTCAGATATTTCTGATCAATAACCTATTATTGACTATCAATGGCAGCATGGTAAAAGATGGACTAGAGTATTGTCTGAAAAGCAGGATATCTGATGTATGCTGGACATCTGAGAGGTTTGTGCTAGGAACTCAGACAAGTCCCTGAATCCACACTATCTATTTTAAAAAACATTCTGCAGTCCTGGTCTCTCTCTTCCCTGATGTCTCCATAGATGGATCTTTCTTTTACATTTTCTTTGCAAAATAATTCATTCTAACTATATTGTCTAAAGCTCCCCTGTTCTGTCTTTGCTTCTTGTTTTTTTCCATTTCCATTTTGTTTGTTAAGCAGACTCTTTCCAGAAGTCATTACTTGTATTTTTTAGTTAGATTTTTTTTTAAATTGTTCTCTGATTACCTAACCATTTGGTCCAGTCTGCATTGGTTTTAGAGTATTTATTATTTGCATTACTGTAGCACTGAGCAACCTTAGTCATGGACCAAGACCCCACTATGCCAGGTGTTGAACAAACACAGAATAAAGACCGCCTCTGCCCCAAAGAGCTTACAATCAGAGTATAAGACAAGAGACCCCAAATGGATATAGAGAGGTGGGGGAGTACAAGGAAACAATGAGACAATACTAGTCAGCGTTATAGGCACTGGCCTTTAACAAGTGGCCTTGTTGACAAGTTTTTTTTTTTTTTTTTCTCTAATGGGGATCATGACAAAGGAGAGTTTTTTGAAGGAGGAAAATTATAGACTCCTAGAAATATAGAGTTGGAAGAGACCTAGGAAGGGAACTTACTGAAACCCCTCTGTAGAGCACCAAATTTTCCTTAACTTTCTATAGAATTTTATTTAAAATGTCTTACATAATTATCCCTAAACTTGGAAGTATTCTAGCCTAATTGTAGTATCAAAGACAGATTAAAAAAGACTGTTGATTCTGTATCCTCTAAAAGCAGGACATAATCCCCCAGTACAAATTATATTGACCACTAAAATGATATGACCCTTCATTTTAGCCAAAAGGTTGAAAAGAAGCTTGCCTGTTGTACACCTTTCCAATTGCTTGTTAAGGAACAAACACGGCAGTTGTTGGTGAATAAACCAAATAACTCAACTTTTTCCCGTTTTCAATCAGGTCTGCGCAAGCACGATGTTTGTTTTTTAGTTACGGTGCGTCCAACACAACCTTATGGCACAAAGTTTGATCGAAGGAGACTTTTTGTTGAGCAAACTGGCCTGGTGTACGTCAGGGGATGTGAAATCCAGGGCATGTTGGATGATAAAGGACGTGTCATTGAAGAAGGTATGATGATGATTTTTAAACTATATATATCTATATAATCCTTTGGAACAAATAATCAACCAGTCTATTAGCTGGTATGAATTGGTCTTTGTTTTTTAGAACAAAATAGACCTATTTCTGAAAACATTAGAAATGGTATGGAAGTATGCCAATAAATCATACTTGTAAATATGAGCTTCAAAGTGAATTTGTCTTAATTCTGTTTCAAAAGAGATTATTTTTCTCCTAAAAAATGTTTCTTAATCTGCTTTCAACACTGTTTTCTTATTTTAATCTACTTTTGATTTGTGTTTCAAATATAAACAGGACCAGAACCCAAACCAAGACTTAAAGGAGACTCAAGAACATTTAGAGTATTTCTGGATCCTAACCAATATCAACAGGACATGACAAACACAATCCAAAATGGAGCAGAAGATGTCTATGAGACATTCAATATAATTATGAGGAGAAAGCCAAAAGAAAACAACTTTAAGGTAAAGCTACATTATAGCTGTTCTTAGGATAATAGTTTCTGAATGTGTTGAATTGGAAGAGTTGTTGAAATATATGTACTATATGTCATTGACTAAGATTGGTGGAAAAAAGCTGGCTAGAATTTATTTCCCTCAACTGTTTAACAACAGTGTTGGTGCTGGATTAAAGAGTTTTGGGTCCTGGTACACAATGGCAATTGGGACTGCCCCCTGAGGTTGGGGAGGGGAAATAAGGTCCAGTCCCCCAGAGTGGGAGGCTTCCAAGTGGGGTTGGATCCTGCCTCGGGGTATGGGAGTCCTGAGGGTGGGGTGGTTGGAGTACAGACCCACCCAACACTCACCCCAGAGCAGCTTCTGTCCTGCAGGGCTGGCCTGGCTCACCTCTCTGGCCTGTTGGCTCTTGCCAGAGTGTGCAGGTGGGGTCCTGCCTCCTTCCTGCCCCTGGGTTTTTGTGTGTGCAAGTGTTTTTGTTGCTCCCCCCGCCCCCTGGTGGTCGGGCTCCCTCTGAGATGGGGCGGTCTCTGCAGGTGCACTGAGTGCATGTTAATTTGGGTGTGGACAGTATGTTAAATACAAAGAAAATTTGTAAAGATGCATCTTAAAAATAATAAATGCTAGGAAACTTCAGCCAACCTCTGAAATGAACCTATACACAATTGAGAGGGTAATATTTACTGAAAGTCTGTTTATAAGTTTCAGACTACAAATATAAAGGTCACAAAAAATGGTGCAACTAGAAAACAGTACTGAGAAATAGAGCCCTGCGTGGATACACAATTTATATTTGGGATATAAAGCAGATATCCACAGAGCTGCAGGTCTCTAGTGACAACGAATGAGACCAGCTGTGCCACCCCCTGCCCTGCCCACTGGGATGGGCATCAGGCTCACCAGCAGGTGTCCCTGGTCATGCTAGTGTGTGCAAGCGTCTCGCACGCTCCCGGACAGGAGATGCACACTACTGTGGAAAGGAAGAGTGGGCTGGGCGCTGGCTTCTGCAAGCAGCGGCCCAACATGCTGCTGCTTTCACCGTGTTATATCCACGGATATAAATTGTGTATCTGCACAGGGCTCTAATGAGAAACCACTACACATCTTGTGAGATCATTCCCTTCTGCTTTGTATGCACTCTGTATTCTAATTTCCATTGCCTATCACTCTTTCAGAGTCTCATAAAGGTCTGTATTTTGCTTTGTATTCCATCCACAACTTGACTGAGTATAGCAATAATAAATAAATAATAAAAAAAAGTCAGCTCATTTAGTGGGATAAGCATGCAACTTTTCGCCTGAATGATGGGACCCACATAGGGAAATAAAATGACTGAAACCAAGTCACTGTGCTGTGGTGGGGATCAGGAGGGGCCACTACTTTCACATCAGCACAGGAATAGTCACCGTCACTCAAATAATTTCACTTGATTCACCATCGTCATGTTCTTTGTAGAATTATGAAGGGGAACTCCATATACTTTATAACACTCTGATATAGTCATCTTCAACGCACAGTCAACCTGTGGAACTCCTTTCACACAAGGCAGTCAACCTGTGGAACTCCTTGCCCCAGAGGATGTTGTGAAGGCTAAGGCTATAACAGGGTTCAAAAAAGAACTAGATAAGTTCATAGAGAATAGGTCCACCAATGGCTATTAGTGAGAATGGACAGGGATGGTGTCCTTAGCCTCTTTGCCAGAAGCTGGGAGGACAGGGGTGGATCACTTGATGATTACCTGTTGTGTTCATTCCTTCTGGGGCATCTGGCATTGGCCATTGTTGGAAGACAGGATACTGAGCTATATGGAACTTTGGTCTGACTCAGTATGGCTGTTCTTATGTGAGAATCCATGTGTCAAGAAAAGCTCAGGGCCTGCTTAGTTTTGGACAATCCGAGTATTTTTATGTTTGAAGCACAGTATTGATTTTTCCAGCTTGTTATACTGTAAGAGCTTCTTTGTCCTTCATTATGTCTCCAGTGCACATGTGCAGTGTTTTCTTTTGCTCTTTGCAGTCTTATCTATGTCATCTGTTGTTTTGCTTTGGACTTGAGGTAATGTTACATCACTTATCTGTTCAGATTTCTTATTATGTATCACTGCTTATTATCCCCACTTGTTATTTCTTCCACTTTATCCATGTTTTATTCAAGTTCTGAGATTTAGTATTGACTTCTTCCAAAAGCTTGAGGACCTTTTCCGGCCATTCTGTTGCCAAATAAGGATGTGCGTCTTAGGCTACTGTTGGGAAGAGGTCTTGTGGCTAAAAATGTGCAGGTTAGCCATCTTTGGCTAATCTACTCTCTGAAGTAGGGAGGTGATTCCCCTGCTTGTGTACAGATACTCCTGCTAGCACAAGTATAAATAGCAGTGTAGCTGTGCTACCATAGATAGCGGCAGCAGAGGCATAGCTGAGCCGTGCCCAGCACAAACCTATGATACAGCCCTTGATTTATCTCTTGTACAGATTCTCATTGTTCAGAGAATATTAGGATAATGCAAGAGAGAGGAAACTATTTTAAATCTTAATTTCTAGCCATTGTGCCATGAGCACAAAGTGCTGAAGGGAAACACATCTTAGTTCAGCTCTTTTCTACATAGTTTTTGTCGTTTTAAATAAAAGACCAAATTGAGGAAAGAATTCTCATGAGAGTGCATTTTGTAGGAGTTGACCTATAACTCAACATCTCAGCTGCTGCTGCTCCAGTTAAGAGTGAAGGTAGCTTCCTGTTATCAGTTGGATATTCAAACACCTTCAGATTTGAAAACAAACAAAAAACAAAACAAAACAGAACACTAAGTTACGGTTTTTATGTGCATTCCATGGCCAAAGTGCATGGTGCAAATATAAACCGAAGGGAAATTGCCATTGAATAGATATGGTAGGATTCTATTGGAAATATTTATGTCCATGCATTACAAAGTTGAATGAAATTCTAGTTTTCATAGGGGATTGTGGAATATGATCTGTGAAGCTGCTTAAGAAGGGAGGCAAAAAGATCCCGGTCTTTTTAATGTGATATGGAAGAGTGTATCTGAAATGAAACAATGGCTCGTGACTCTTTTTTTTTTTTTTTTTTTAAATATGCTTACAATTGCAAAGCAAAGCACTGAAAAGTCAGAAAATTATGAAATTAATGTTGTTTGCAGATGAATTTTTGGCATCATAGCAGCAGTTAATTCCTGGGTCTCTGCTGTGATGCAAATAAAGAAATAAAACCAAGTTAATTTTGAACTGTAATGGATACTTTAGTTTGGTTTGTGTTTGGCAAAGGATGGAAATGTAGTTTTTAGTTTTGTACAGGGTATTTACAACCAATGGACAGAACAAAAAAAAATCAACTGCACAAAGCCTTACTTGTTAGTTTTCCTTAATTTCACATTTATTCAATTAAGCCAAAACAAATAATTAGCTGTTCATAAATTGGAGTACAGATTATCCATATCTATTGTATATCTTCTCACCAACTTCAGCCAGTTAACAGAAAGCAAGGTATTACTCTAGAATGATTAATGTTAATAATGTGTCAGGCAGATAGAAGACAGCCTGATTTTTATGCTGAGCCTGCAGGGGGGAGAGCAGCCAAAAAAACCTGTTCAGTGTAGTAAATTAAGCAAATATGACAGCAGCAGAAGTGCGAACATAATCGGATTGCTAGATATGATAGTCAGCACTTCTCTGTGATAGGTCAGCAGTGTTATCTTATATGGGTTATCTTACCAAGTTTCCATGTCTGTGCATTCATCAAAGTAATATTTAACGTTAGGGACATATTTCTATACTTTCCACCCAAAGACTGAATATAACCATTTAGAAGGATAATCTAGGATATCCCTGTGTTGTAATTAGTTGTGCTGCTTCTGAGAAATAAGATCTCACTAAGTTCAAAATTATGCAAAACCACACAATCTATTCCCTTCTTTCCCCCTCACTAAGCATCATCATCCTCTAGATGTGACATTTGTTATCTGTTTTTGACTCGTGTCAAAAGAAGTTTGAGGAAGCATCGAGGGCATCATGTACTGGCATCTCTGTGAAGTCATGAATATAAACTAGTCCTTAACTTTACAAGCTCTTTCGATTTGCCTTTTGAGTTGCTTGTTCTCCTGATATCGTGGGCTATTAAAGTTGAGGGAATTAAAATAAGTATTATAAATTGACCTACTCCTAATATGTATTTAAATTGCTTTATCAGCCAGGAAACCTGTCATTTATACCCAGAATGAAATTCCAGATGTTTCCTGCTGATTTGTGCTTCTCAGTTGGCTTAAACCTGTGAGTGCTTGTACTGTGTGTATTGTATGCACTCAGATGATGCTTAGGAGGGCAGACAGCTTTAAACAGCTCATTTTGCTTTTTGAGCTAAGGACTGGTTTTAGAATAATAACTCTTCAGGGACACTAGTACTAGACTACGTGAGTTCTGAAAAACGAATCATTCTGAGGGATCTACAGCTCCAAAACGTACAGTATCTGAACAGTGCTCAAGCACAAAATTACGTAGTACCTCAGGTTAATGAAACGTTGAATAGGAAGTTCAGTAGTTTCTAAATGGAACAGTTGTTATAAAAATGTTATCACATCCTTGTGTTCCCAATTTATTCCTGGTCTGTAACTTGTATCTCAAAATAATTTTGTGTATTTTTTGTTTGTTTGTTTCTTTCCATGTTTTTCTGCTTCTGACACCTTCCCCATCCATAAGGATTCTGGAATAAGAACTTCCTGGAAATTTTGATGATTGTTTGAGGCAGAATAAAATACAGCATGCCCATCTGTAGCTACAGTATATTTGCTTTGCAGCATTGAGAAAAGAAAAGTGCCATTATTAGTAAATTCAGCATATAATGGTCAAACACACCGGATACAGAGTTACAGCATCGAAGTGCCACTTTTAAAAAATCACACTTCTGACAGCTCTGGCACTTCAGTGATGATGATGATGATTGGTGGCACTGTACAGTCACCATTGTGAACCAAATAATCTATAGTTTCATTTGGGTTAAATTAGTGCTCACTAATGGGATAGTTCAGTATTTAGACTGTTCTGCTTGAATACTGACATTTTATTGAACAGGCTATTTAATGACAACATCAGCAGAAAATATAGCAACTGATTCAATCTAACCAAACACTTGTCAGTGGAAAATAACTTTTTTTTTTTTTTTTTTTTTTTCTCGGAAACACACTGGGATGCTGGGGTACTTCAGAGAGTTAATCTTCAGTTTGTTACGTTGTGATGATAAAAGATGTCACTTTTACTGATTCATCTTCTGTTTTGTCACTCACAGGCTGTTCTGGAGACTATTAGGAATCTGATGAACACAGACTGTGTGGTTCCTGATTGGTTGCATGACATCATCCTTGGATATGGAGACCCAAGCAGCGCTCATTATTCAAAAATGCCAAATCAGATTGCTTCTCTGGATTTTAATGACACCTTCCTCTCCATTGATCATTTAAAAGCCAGTTTTCCTGGATATAACATAAAAGTAACTGTTGACAATCCAGCTCTACAGAAACCCCCTTTCAGGTGATCTAAGAATCTCAGATGTACTTGGTCTCAGACAGTCTGATCAGATAATTCTCCAATTAAACCATGGTATAAATTTAAGTCATTTCAGTTTTATTCCTAAAAAGTACCATAGTGAAGCTGGTACCGGAAAAGTAAGTCAGTTTAGTTCAATGGCTCAAGTATGTTCTTTTGCCTGAGAAAATAGCTCATAAGAGCTGCTGTTGAAATTGATTATTAATATGTAATATTGCAGTGGCATCCAAAGGTCAAAATTAGGATCAGGATGTCATTGTGCCACACCCTATATGAATGCGTATGAAAACATTGTCCCTGACCCAAACAATTGACAGTCTGTAGGGGAAAGTGATATATGAAGGGTGGGGTTACAATCAGTGTGTGTGTGTGTGTGTGTGTCACACGCGCACACACACACGTACATACACACACACACACAGATTGTATATTGTGTGTGTGTGTGTGTGTGTATATATGTGTGTGTGTATATACATTTTACATTTGACATCTTTTCTATCATAAATATAAAAAGTGTCAACTCCTTCCCATCTGTCAGTCTAGCTATCATTTAATTAGATATGTGTTTTGGCAGACATGAGTCTTGAAGGATGTGAAGTGGGGGGAGAAAGACAGTACCTTATGGATATGTAGTGGGCAATGTAGAATAAGGCACCCAGACTACTTATAATTTATTTGTATTGTGATTGTGGCTGGGAGCCTCAGTCAAGGATCCAGGACCCCATTGTGCTAGGCACTGTACACACACAAAATGATAATTCCTGGCTTGAAAACCTTACAATCTAAGTATAAGGTGATGGAATAAGTTGGGGAGAAAGGGAGGTGCAATATAATAATGGGACAATATATGTGTGAGAAACTATATACAACCAGTGGGTGAGGTGCAAGATGATATGTTCTAACACAGTGATTCTCAAACTTTTGTACTGGTGACCCCTTTCACATAGCTCGCCTCTGAGTGCGACCCCGCCCCCCCCATACATTAAAAACACTTTTTTATATATTTAACACCATTATAAATGTTGGAGGCAAAGCGGGGTTTGGGGTGGAGGCTGACAGTTCACGACCCACCCACATAATAACCTTACGATCCCCTGAGGGCCCGACCCCTAGTTTGAGAACCTCTGTTCTAACATCTAGAAATTGCATTCTGTAGTTTTATTCCAATAAATCTCAAAATGCCATGTAACCTTTATTTTTAATTTCTCCTGGGAAATGAATAGTAAGGATTTCCTGTCTTTAGCCGAATATAAGTCATTAAAGTCTTTCAAAATGCCTCTTCATCTGTAACATCTGATGATAGATGTGTAGTCCCTACACAAAGAGAAGATGTGAGCACTTATTGCCTATCACAGATTTTTCCTTTGATTTACACAGCCCTTGCCACAAAAAGAAGCCCTCCATCTTAATTTATAGCCCCATTACATTGTAAAGATATTTCTTACTAATATGCTGTACCATGAAGATGTGTCTGTCACAATATAATATTAAATGGAATTGGAGGATGCAGGAGCTCTTTGTGCTAGTGTCATAAAAATAATGTAGGCAATCTGCAAAGGAAACACTACTACAAGGAGTGAGGTATCACCAATGTTTACAGAAGAGTCCATTGCTTCTGTCTGTAGAGTGTCTATTATTTTCTATCATATATTTATATTTATGTTGACCCCCACCTACATCTCTGCTCCCCCACTCCCTCTGTGCTATTCCATACGATCTCACCTTACTGTTTGTTCATATTATCTTTTTCCAATTCTCTATCTTCTACCCCATGTCTTATGACTAGAACACTTTCCCTGTCCTCATTTGCCAAGTACACGTTCTCTCCACCTCTATATTACTCCTTAAAACTAACCTCTTCAACCAAATCCTTTTGTGCCTCATCAGTAATCCCACATTTTCTCTCTCCTGGATTGTTGTCCTATTGTCTTGTCTTGAGTAGAGCTGGCCGAAACTCGGGTTTTGGTTCAGGAGAAGTTTTGGTATTTCCAGATTTGTTTTTGGTTCAAATTTGGAACCAAAGCAAAATTACCAAAATTCCTTGGCAAACCAGAGATCCCTGAAAAATTGGTTTTGGAAACACCAAAATACTGTGTTCCTGAGACCAAGTGTATGAAATTGTCATTCGTGTCAATTTCCTGATTGCTACTTCCTGAATAGTAGCCATGAAATTGAAAAGAATGTCATTTTCATTCTGCTGGGACTTTCAGGGCTGCTAGGCTCCCTGCTTGAACCAGAGATTGCAGAGTCCCTGCTGTGGAGCTAGGAGCCTAGAAGTTTTAGGATTGGCTCCCAGGGTCTGGGGCCATGTGCACTGCCCTGTGTTGAGTATCCCAGGGCTTTCGGACTTCTGGGACAGCTGGCTGCACAGGTTGTCCTACTCCCAAGTGAGAAATAGACTTGGTGAAACATTTTACTCCAATGAATCAGTATTTTCCAGCCTGTTCTAGTCTTGAGTTTTGTCTTACGATTGTAAGATCTTTGGGAAATGGAATAGCTTATTTATGTATATAGAGTGCCATGTCATTTGATGGTGCTCTAAAAATGTATATGAAAGAGTATCTGACCTACTTGTGAAGGAAATGAAGTTGAAACTTTACAAATATGTTTTACAGGATAACTTTCCCACTAAGGGGAGGAAAAGGGAAGAAACGGAAAGAAGAGGATGAGAATGAAGAAAAGACTGAAGAAGCTAAAACATTAATTGTGGAACCTCATGTTATTCCCAACAGGGGACCATATCCATACAATCAACCCAAACGGTAATATTGTTATAACTTTGTGCCTGTGCAAATACATAAGTAACAATCCAGTGTCTGGGAGACCAACATTTTATTGTAGGTTGCAAATGAATTTCCACATTGGTTTGGTTACACAATCTGGAATAATTTCTGCTTATACAACAATCAGAGGATATTTATTCTATATTTATTTATGTATTTATTTATTTCAGTGGGTAGTAGAAGTGAGCTAGACTGAATTAAGGCCGCTTTAATTGTGAATGAATGTCCAAAGGAGTTTAATGCATTTTAGCTAATCCACTTTAAATTCAGACCTTTAGTTAATTTGGATTTTTTTTTGAGTGTCCCACGTAGACAGTCCCTTAAAAACACCTTTTTTATATTTTCTGCATTTATTGAACCTATTTTTGTTCGTTACAGCAATACTATTCAATTTACTCATACTCAGATTGAGGCTATACGTGCAGGAATGCAACCTGGGCTGACTATGGTAAGGACAATAATAATAAAGAGTTATTACTGTATTTCTTGTTGAAAATTATGCTATTTAAGTTTAGGAGAGGTTCTCTGAAGTTCGGGTAACTTGCATTTTCTATGTCTACTATGATTGTGTTTTGTGTTTTCTTCCTACCAGCAGAAAAAGAAAAGGAAACACCCAATAACATCCTCTCCCTTAAACAAAAAGCAAACAAACAAAGAAAACCTCTGACTAGAATTCTGTCCTGTGTTCCAGTGGTTGGGGATTCTTTCTGGATCACTGAATTGACATGCATGTGTGTGTTTGCTGGGGGAGGGAGATTACTAATTTTAGAGTACAGTGATTCTGAGCTAAATTTGTGACTGTTTTGGTTGTATTTACAGTAATTGCAATATCTTGGGCCTGATGCAGTACCCATTGCATGCAGTGAAAGCCTTTCTGTTGACTTCAGTGAGCTTCAATCTGGCCCCTCAGGAGAATTTCAGTTCCTCACTTCCAAAACTGAGGACATAATCTATAGTATTGAACTTGATTTTGCTTGAATGTAGTCATGACCAGTGCAGGGGTCACAGTTCTTAAGTAAATTTTCTGCTCATAAGTGTCTTTTTCGCCAGCCAGCTGTTGTCTTTCCTTAAATTAACTACTCCGAATACCTCACTGACTCTTCTTTCTCCACACCACTGTTCAACAAGGAGATTGAGTGTCTAGGCACTCAATGCTGCTTTTTGAAATTAGGCCTCATGCTATCTTTGCTTTCCTCTCCATCTCTTCTTATGTAGCACACAAACACAGAGGAAGGAAAGAAAATGAAACTTTACTTATTAGTTACTGTTCTTCGAGTGCTTGCTCTTGTCGATTCCATTCTAGGTGTGTGCACGGTCGTCAGAGTTTTTTGTCTTAGCGGTATCCGTAGGGTCGGCAGTGACGCCCCCTTGAGAGCCACATTCAAATGTCAGTTTATTAGGCGCCGTCATCCATATGCCCTTTCAGTCCCTTCTTATCACCTGTGGTGGTTAGTCGGAGCGCTTTTCCTTGCATAGCCACGGGCTAGCGGTTTTTTGTCTTTCCTGACTTCGAGCCTTAAGGCCTTGTAAATAGTTTGTTTATAGTAGTTAGTTTTAAGTACTTGTTAAGTGTAGTTAGAAGTTAGAGTCCCAGGTGAGGCATGTCCCAGTTTCCTGGGTTTAAGCCCTACATGGACTGTAACAGGCCTATGCCTATAAGTGTCCCCCATAGCAGCTGCCTCAAGTGCTTGTGGGAAATCGCACATGAGAAATAAGTGCTGTATTTGTAAAAACTTTCGGCCCCGCACACAGAAAGAGCGGGCTCTTCGTTTACAGGCTCTCCTCATGGAGTCCGCCCTTCGTCCGGCTTCCGTGCTGTCCCACCAGGACTTGCCAAGTACCATTCCACGTCGCCAGTGCCCAAAAAGAAGATGAGAAAGCATGGCTCCCCGGCACCAAGCAAGAAGGGCCATGGGTCATCAGGTAAGGAACACACTTTGGGCCACTCAGGAGCCACTCGTTCGTGCTTCCCCAGTCGGGGCCCTTAGCCCCCTTAAAAGGTCCACCACCGACTCCCGGGAGTGGCATGGGACCTAAACCCCTGACGTCACCAACACCTTCACAAGTTGTCCCGGTGCTAAGAGAGCAGAGGCCTCCGCCTGTGCTGTTAACGCAGCAGGTGCCGCAGGTATCCGCAAAGGCTCACCACAAGGGCAAGCCAGCCACTAAGACATCTCAAGGCAGTGGAGCACCAGCGATCCCCTGAGACAAAGCAGCGCCGCAGATCACCGGAGTCACAGCCCAAATCCTCTGGGGCTTGTCCTGGGTCACTGCGATTGCGGTCCCCGCCGTATCAACATGGATCGCCTAGAGGGGAACACTGTTCTCCGTACTACTGGCACCGTTTGCCCTCCCACTGGTCATCCTCTCGGCACAGGTCCTGGTCGCTTACCCCGTGGGTGTGCTCTCCATCATGTCTCCGGTCCCCTTGATACCGGCACTGATCCCCTTGTTACCTGGGGTTGTCAGAATCCCCAACAGGGGCAACTTAACTATTTCACTCCTGGCTGTGTAAGGAATAAATCAACAGGAACTCAGCAATTCTGTCTGATGAAAGAGTACTGCAAGTAAGCATGCTCTTGTCTGACACTGCAGTTTATTAGATTTAAGCACACGCAGACATAAGCAATAGGTTTAAAATATCCCAGATATTTGCCCATATTCTGAGATGGTATTGAGTAATCAATGACAGGTCAGGGCTGGCCAAACACCTCCCTGTTGGGGAGTGAAGATGTCAGGAAAAGGTCTCTCCCAAGATGAGTCCCAAGGACTGCTCCCAAACACGCTTTATTATCTAAACTTTTTATAACTAACTTCTACAAAACACATAGGTCATAATGACCCCTACCAAATCATCACTTGTCTTAACTTTCAATAAACTTTTACTATCAGAGGCATCTAGACTCAAGGCTGTCCAGCCACGCATTTTCTTTCACTCTATTTACCTTTTCTTCCCCTACTGCCATACTGATTAGCAAAACTGCCAGTAGTTATGACCTTGTTTCTGAAATCCTGTCTCCAAATTAACCTTTAACTATGTGGTGTTCTATTTCATTAATTCATAGTGGCTGAGTGCACATAATATGGTTGCAATTAGCTTGATCATATTTTGGGGTATATATACCCCTCAAATCCAGGGCAACAGCCTCACTCTGGGCACTGGTCTCCAACAGCGACAGTCAGCAGGCAGACTCAGGCATCGACTGCCCCGCTGTGGTCACCAGAAGGGGATTCCTCCAGCACAGAAGGGCAGTTCAGACCCTCGCCGAGACTCTACCGGCGCGAATGGGCACCTGAGGCCGCATCAACATCAACGGCACCGCCTTGGCAGCACGGCCAGTGGCCAGCACAATGGCCTTATTGGAGTGCGTGGGGAGTGCCGGTTATGGCAATGCCCCATTCGCATTGTTCATCTGCGCCACCTTGGTGCAACAGCTGGTGGCACCAGTGGCACCAGGCTTGGTGCATGAGGCGCGCTCATAGGTCAAGGTAGAGGAGACTACATCCATCTTTAAGCTTCCCTCCCCCATGGGGGAAGATGCCCCAGGGCCTCTCCCGGTAGTACAGTCATCATCTTCGTCCCCAGACAAGACGGTTGTGGGGCCCTTGAGAGGCTAGCCTGCCGGACGATTTTAAAGAACGTCAGGCCCTACTTTGACAGGTGGCCAAGAACTTGGGCCTGGAGGTGGAGGAAATGGCCGAGCAGGCAAACACCTTGTTTAATGTCCTGTCAGCTTACCCCAGTCTGTGTTGCACTACCACACGGTGTCCTCAAAATTGCCAAGGCCCTCTGGCAAACTCCTTCATCCATCCCTCCCACCTCTAAAAGGGCCGAAAAGAAATACTTTGTCCCTACCAAAGGGTTTGAGTACTTTTACACCCACCCTCCCCCAGGCTCGCTGGTGGTCTCTGCAGCCAGTGAAAAAGATAAACAAGGGCATACCAGCTCGACTTCCAAAAATAAAGTGGCCAAATGATTGGACCTGTTCGGGAGGAAAATTTATTCAACTGCCAGCATACAATCCCAGGTGGCGAGCCATGAGGCACTCCTAGGGAGATACAATTTCAGTTTATGGGACTCCCTCCATAAGTTCAAGGAGTCCCTCCCGCATCGTTTGGCCCAGTATGCGAGGTTGAATGGGTTAAAAGACACTGATGCCACCTTTCACTCACTGGGCATGTGTACGCTGCAGTCTGCAAGAAAGCAGTTTGGCCGCCAAGACCTTGGCAGCCTCGTCCAGGGTCTGCAAGGAGAAGGGACAGGGATGTTTCAATCACCGCTGCCCTTCCTCCTACCGTTCACTTGCGCAGCCTGGCCTGGCAAAGCAGCTGGGGGCCAGAAGCACTTGTTTTGAAGGTGTGGTTAAGAGCAATGCCCCAGTCACCTCCCAGGATCCAGCCCATTCTTTCCTCAACCCATCTTCATTCCTTTCCATTTGGCCTGCTCGCTGGTCACTGCTGGGTGCTGGAGATAGTGTCTCAAGGCTACACCCTACAGTTTTTGGCTGCCCTCCCTCCCTCACCCCACTCTCTTTCCTGTCCCTCTTCAGGGATCTTTCTCACAAGCAAGTCCTCATTCAGGAGGTTGAGAACCTCCTGCACATGGTGGCAGTGGAGGAGGTCCCTTGGGACGTGACCAGAAAGGGATTCTACTCCTGTTATTTCCTAATCCCAAAAGCAAAAGAGGGCCTAAGACCCATTCTGGACCTGTAATGCCTGAACAAGTCTCTCAGGAAGTTGAGTTTTTGCATGGTCTCCCTGGCCTCCATCATCCACTCCTTGGATCTGGGAGACTGGTACACCGCCCTCGACTTGAAGGACGCTTATTTCCATATTTCCATGTTCCAAGGTCACAGACGTTTCCTCCATTTCATAGTGGGCCTGCCAGGCTTTCTTGCCTCACCTGAAAGACAAGGTGGTGCAGGTCCTCATGGACAAAACTGCTACAATGTATTCCATCAACAGGCAGGGTGGAGCGACGTCGTCGGTCCTTTGCCAAGAAGCTCTCCGCCTTTTGGATTTCTGTGTGTGGCATGCCATTCATCTGGTAGCCGTGCACCTACCCGGGACCAGGAATGTGTTAGCAGATCACCTCAGCAGGACCTTCTCGTCTTGCCACAAATGGTCGCTTCATCTGGAGGCGGTCAGTATGATCTTCCAAAAGCGGGGAACTCCCCAGGTGGACTTGTTCACGTCCCGTCAGAACAAGAAATGCCAAGTGTTCTGTTCACTCTGGGGGATGGACAGGGGTTCCTTATCAGATGCTTTCTTGCTCCCATGGTTGGGGTCCCGATGTACGCCTTCCTGCTAGTGCTGTTTTTCCACAGAGTCCTCATGAAAATCAAACAGGACAGGGCAAAGATTTTCATGATAGCTCCCGAGTGGCCTTGCCAACACTGGTTTGGCACGCTCCTGGACCTTTTGGTAGCTGCCCCGCTGCGGCTACCTCTCTGGCTGGACCTGCTGTCCCAAGACCATGTCAGTCTTCTGCATCTGAACTTCCACCAGAGCAACTTACCTGGCCAAGTGGAAAAGGTTCACGTGCTGGGCTTCAGAACGACATATCTGGGCTGAGCAGTCCTCGCTGCAGGTGATCCTGGATTATGTTCTTCACCTCAAACTTCAGGGCTTGTCCCTGTCATCGATCAGGGTCCACCTCTCTGTTATTTCGACTTTCCATCCTTCATTCCAAGGCAGGTCGGTCTTTGCTCACATCATGACAGTCCAGTTCTTGAAAGATCTGAAGCGTCTCTATCCTCGCGTCCGGGACCATGTCCCTCCCTTGGATTTGAATCTCGTACTGTCGAGGCTCATGGGGCCTCCCTTCGAACCTCTGGCTTCCTGCTCTCTTCGCCTTCTCTCCTGGAAGTTTTCATTCCTGGTTGTGGTTACGTCTGCCCGCAGTGTGTCTGAGATCAGGGCACCTACTTCAGAACTGCCCTATACAGTATTCTACAAAGATAAGGTCCAGTTGTGGCGACACCTGGCGTTCCTGTCTAATGTAGTTTCTCAGTTTCATACTGACCAGGACATATACTTACTGGCGGTCTTCCCAAAGCTCCATAAATCCGAAGTGGAACACAACTTGCATTCCTTGGACGTCCGGAGGGCACTGGCCTTCTATATCAACAGGACAAAGCCGTTTCGCAAGTCAATGCAGCTATTGTTGCGGTGGCAGATAGGATGAAAGGTTGCTCAGTGTCTGCTCAAAGGATTTCATCCTGGATCGCAGCCTGCATCCAGTACTTCTATGAACAGGCGAAAGTGCCTCCACCGACGATAGTCAAGATGCACTCAACTAGAGCGCGAGCCTCATCAGCGGTCTTCTTGGCTCAGGTTCCAATCCAAGAGATCTGGAGAGTTGCTAGCTGGTCGTCTGTCTAAACGTTTACATTCCATTATGCACTTACCCAGCAGGCCCAGGACGATGCTGGCTTTGGCAGAGCAGAGCTGCAAGACTGTGAACTCCAAGCCCATCTCCATTGACACTGCTTGTGAGTCACCTAGAATGGAATTGACATGAGGTAGTACTCGAAGAAATACTGGTTACCTATCTTTTCGTAACTGTTGTTCTTTGAGACGTGTTGCTCATATCCATTCCATTCTAGGTGTGTGAACGTACGCGGTCGTCTGAGATTTTTGCATTAGCAGTATTCGTAGGGTCAGCAGTGGTGCCCCCTCAAGTGCCGCACTGATGCATCAGTATATCAGGTGCCGCCGGCCCTACTGACGGATGAGCGCAGCACTCAAGGGGGCGCCACTGCTGACCCTATGGATACCTCTAAGGCAAAAATCTCCGACAACTGCATATGTGGGCGCACACACACCTAGAATGGAATGGACAGGAGCAACACATCTCAAAGAACAACCGTTATGAAAAGGTAGGCAACCGTTTTTTCTTTGAGTGATGGTCCCTATGTGTATTCCATATATGAGTACACATGCCCACCATGTGCCTTCCTCTGTGTATAGAGTGAGTCAGCCACTGGAACTGGTATATCATAAAACCTATAACCCTCTTGGCAGCATACCTAACAGGTGCAGAACTCCCTAGCAAGACAAGCTCAACAGACCATTTTTCCACACACCATGAATGGGAGATACATGGTTCTGTTCTGAATGGCATCTTCACTCAGTGGGGAACACCATCTTGGGATCTCTTTGCATCCCTGGAGAACAAGAAACTACCTCTGTACTTCTCCAGAGCAGCTCTGGGCCACAGCTTGAAGGGTGATTGATGCCCTGCTACTATCCTGGATGGACTATCTCAGATATGCCTTCCCTCCCATTCCACTAATACCACAAGTCCTGCAAAAGATCCATCATGACATGGCTCGGGTCATCTTCATCGCACTCAACTGGCTGAAACAGTTTTGTTCTTTGGCCGCCAGAGAAATTTCAACCAATTCACATCTGATCATTTTCAGATCTGCTGACACAATACAATGATACAATCCAGCATACCAACCCAGGACCTTTTTAGCTTAAGGCCTGGTATTTGGATGGGCATCTGACATAGAGTGCTCATGTTCAGTGCTGGTTCAGTCCAGTCTCAACCAAAGCAGGCAAGAGTCTACTGGGAAATGTTGTCTGGCCAAATGGAAATGTTTCTCCTTTTGGTCAAGTCAATGCCGGTTAGTTCCATAGTCTAGAATACAAGGAATCCCAGTAGACTATCTACCTACCTATAAGACATTGAGCCTTTGTCAGTTCCTGGTGTGTCCATCTTTCATCCTCTAATCGAGGCCCATACTGTCTTTACCCATCCTACGATGACTTGATTCCCGAAGGCACTTGTTAGAACTTCCCCACTAGAGGTGAAACCAACACCACAGTGGGATCTGTCTTGTCCTTTCAGTTCTCACCAAAGCTCCCTTCGAACCATTAGTCACATGTTCTATGTCCTATCTCTCAATGAAAGTGGCCTTCACCATCACATCAGCCAAGATGGTAAGTGAGCTGGGAGCACTCATGGCAGATCTGCCGTGAATCATCATTCATAAAGAACAGGTCTCTCTTCTCCTCCACCCAAAATTCATCCCTAAAGTAATTTCAGAGTTTCACATGAATCAAACCATCTACTTATTGCTATTTTTTCCAAAACCTATAATTGGAAGTTCTTCGATGTATGTGTGGTCCCTGTCTGTAGTCCATTACCTGAGGATCATAATCAGATTCATTGTAAGAAAAGGAACTGGAGATGCACCAGTCATACTGCCCTTTATACTCTTGGTTTGGAGCATGAGGAGATCAACTGTGCACATGCAGACCAGTGGATACTACTAAAAATCTCTGGACTCGGGTGCATGGTGCCCTTGTGTGGCATACAGATAGGGACCATACATCTTGAAGAATCTCCAGATACAGTTAAGTTCATTTTCATGGACTGATTTTGCAGTCTTTACTCACGTAAGTAGGCCCACTGAAATCAGTGGAGCTACTCACCCAAGTAAAGGCTGTAGGATTGGTTAACAACTTAGTTTGCCGTAAGACAAATGACGACCCTGTGAATGATGATAAATAAATGGCTTATAGTTAGACTATATCTGCAGTTCCTGAGGGATTCTTTTAAAATGAAAAAAGACATTTTCCATGTCAGATAGTTTTTGGGCAACAGTAAAATTCACTAGTGATAAGTGATTAAAAATAGCTTAGTTAATAATGACTTTTTCTGGAACAAGCCCATTGATTTGAACTGCTGGCTTTTTAATAATTATAGCGTTTGGCTAAGAATACACACATTTGTGTATGGGAGTCTCCTTTCATACCAGTATTCCCTACTTGTCAGCTGGAAAGATGACTAGTAAATTAAAATCTTTATTGCCATTTTGTAATATATAATCAACACATAAAATACATGGGGGGGGGGAAACTCTAGGTGATGTAGCTCTTTGTTTCAATCTTGTTTTTTTAAATCTAGTATTATGCGCTGTTAATTAATATAATTTAATCTTTGATGAATCAGTAAGAATAACTTTTCCAATATAAGCACAATGTATTATGAAGTACCATCTGCATATTTTTATTTGAAGGCTTTTAGGGATATATTGAAGTAGCTAATAGTGTTTAGTTCCAGCAGTCCATAAGGAAAAAAATAACTACTGAGAGAAATCGTGTGAAGTTTTGGCTATATTTTGCTTATCACTTATTTTCAGTTTAAAAATATCTTCTCTGATTTCAGAGAGCATTCTCTTAGACATAATGGGAAAAATGACACTTAAAATGAGCATTTCTTAAATAACAAGCCTCTTGCAATTTTTACTTGCTTGAGCCCACAAGATCTTTTTTTGGTTTTTTGGGGGGTTTTTTTGGCAGCTGTTTGAGCCTGTCTCTTTCCAATTTGTTTTACAGTATGAACCCATATTTTCATTCCAGTTATGATAAATAAGATGAACCGCTGTTGAGTATATTGTGCTTATTTATGGTAATAAGGTGTGATCCTGATGTCCTTATATGAGGAGTCCAAATTACATGTCCATAGGACTGCTTATCTGAAGGAGGCAAGCAAGACTTGGCCCGTATTGGTTGAAATGTCATATGTAGGTTCTTGTGACATTGTAATCTGATGTGTGCTGTATTTCTTAACTCTCTTCAAAATACTACAATTTGAGATTGTCCATAATATTTAGAAACCTTACTCAAGTTGGATTTTTGCTTATATTTAAAATGTTAGGTGTAGAGAAAGTTAATTTGCTTCAGTATTTAGGGGTGAATCTGATGGCTCCAGGATGCAAATGTGAGGTGCACAGTCTCCACAGAACTCTTCCAGAGTATTCCTCACATTAGCTCCCTCAGGTTCAAGGATAGCATTTGGCAGCTCTACTGAGTTTGGGTATGTAAAGCAAATTAAAATATATTTGTGACAGATGTGAATATAAGAACCTGGATAGACAGAGACAGATGGTTTAACTGCTTTTAAATACATATGTTTCAAAAAGCAATGGTATTAAGGATAATGCAGCTACATCAGTGGTAACTAAATCACGTGAATAAAAATGAAAATACTGTATTTATAATCGTAAGTAGGCAGCATGGAGTGAAATATAATGTTTGAATTTCAAAACCAAACTTTTAATATGAAGAATTGTAACTGAGATGCGGAGTTATAATATATTTATTAATGTTAAATTCTGTGCAGTTTCTTATAAATGTATTAATCTCAGATATATTGATAATGTCACCAGGGACAGTCTTAGATTTTGCAGGGACCTACAGATCTGTCGCATCTTTCGCGCATTTAACATGCGCGATTTCAGCTTTACGTGGTCGCCAAAAACAAAAACAAAAAAAGAGAAAAATAACAATTTTAATACTGTACCTGTAGTGCGGCGATTCTGCCCGCCATTACACTCAATGTAATTTTGACTATACGCGATTTTCGCTTTACACGCTGACTGTGGAACGTAACCCCAGAGTAAAACGCAACAGATCTATATTGTAAATTAAAAGGGCAGGGCCTCATCAAGCTAGCACCCAACCTATGAATCTGTCCCACTCCTCCTTTCTGATCTATGATATTTAAGTCTCTGCTCTTTCTTGCCTTTCTGTGTTGCCCCATGTCTCACTAGTGTTTGAGGTTCCCCAGCCTCTTGCTACATGTATGAGGAAGTTTCAGTGACAGCCAGTGCTTAATTTGTAATGAAAGAGGTGCCGGGGTGCAAGCAATTTTTTTACATTTATAACTGATGCAGCAAGCACAGTGGTGCTGGAGCAATGAACTGCCAACCCTAGAGATGCCAGGGTTCAGCCCTGGCAAGCCCAGGTACAAATTAAGCAGTGGTCACAGCCTACTGGTTTCAGATTGTGCACCACGGAATCAGAGTCAGCAGTTTGTCTATACTGTCAGGTATATTCCCATTGCACAGGATTCTGCATTAGCACAGGGCTACATTTTCCACTGCATCTTGTTGTATTTATGTCTGGAGTCCACAGAAAGAAGTAACAAATTACACACAATTGACAATGAATGGAGCAATTTAGAGTAGAATTTTATCAGCTTCCTAAGTCAATGCTTTGTCAAAATAAAGATACTTCCTGGCAAACCATCTTGTTCTACCCAACTCGTAATAACTTCTTATTCTTCCAACTATATAGTTGTCATATGTTACAAATTACTTCACATCTATACTTGTTCTTTTTTCCATTTTGTAGGTAGTGGGCCCACCTGGTACAGGTAAAACTGATGTGGCTGTGCAGATAATATCCAATCTCTATCATAATTTCCCAGAACAGAGAACCTTGATAGTTACACATTCCAACCAGGTAAATGAACAACTTCTGTATGACACTTTCTTGTACTGCTCTATTTTATGTGGCTTGAATAGTATAGTTATTTTCATTGATGTGGACTTGAACAGGTTTCTGTGGAGTCTTAAACTAGGTAAAAACAGATTTGGAAGTTACGGTGAAATCAAAATTTAAAATGTTCTGATGTATGTTATCAGATGCATTTTCTGTTTAGGACATTTAAGTGATTAGGGTGGAAATCCAAGAAGTTACATATTGTTCTCCTGTTAAATGTATGGGACTTTTCTGCTTCTGCTATATCTGAAATACCTATTATAGCCCCAGTCGCCCTATCGGGACTACAGAATAACATCTCAATTTTGCATTTACCACTGAACCACCATCCCAGTCCAACTTCCTTTGACAAGCCAGATACTATGGGTTTTCAGATATCAGGCAAAATGCACTAGTGTTACTAAATTAATATAAAATTCATCCAGCTATATCAGTGCAAACCCAAACATAGACACACTTAAATCGGTTTAATCCTTATTTAAGTCAGTTTAGGTTAATTTGGGCAAAGCTAAACTCATTTAAGTGTATCTATATTAAGGTTTGCACTGTGTGACTAGATCAATTTAGTTACACATGTGCAACTTTTTTGATAGAATCCAGGCCTATAACACTTGCCTTGTCTTTCACATAAAGACCAGACACAACATCTCCCTACATCCACCATCTCATCACAGGCCATAGAGACCTAATTACCTTTCCTATTATTATGTAGTCAAGAAATCTAATTGTCTCCCTCATCTGCTCATCTCAAATGTGATCAGGAAAACCTACCGCTACAGCAGTCCAGAGATGCACCTTTAACCCATCCACCGTGTGTGTGTGTGTATGTATATAATATATATAGTTATGTAGTTATAGTTAGTCTCTAAGGTGCCACAAGTACTCCTACTCTGAAACCTATAGTTATAGTTAGTTATTCATCACTGGCCATAGATTACACCTTGCATTTCTTATCATTTTCTTAAAGTCAGAAAGTGTCCTTAGGCCCTACTTAGCACCCTCCTCTCACTTCAGGCATTATAAAACCACTAATTCTGCTTGCCCCTTTGCTCAGATCAGTCATTAGGCCATGTAACATTATCATCATCTGGGGGAGTTCAGCCATTCTTAGTACATACCTCCCAGTCTCTCTAAGTAACTTTCTCCACATCCCACTTCACTCCTCTACTGGCATTCTAATTGGCACAACAAGAGAGCAACTACTTCTGCATCTTCCATTAAAACAAATATAAGCAGCCATGCAGTTGACCTATAGCTCTCCCCACCCTTCTGTTGATTGGCTATAATCTGGGATAGTGGTATCCAGGCTGTGTTGGTACAGTGGCTTCTGTCTGAAGCAGTCCTGCTTTTGATGAAGCAAAGGGTGATGGGAGAGCTAAGCCTTCGGGAGTTCATTACCTGCACTACCTAGACTAGTGTTTGCAAACTTCTATATACAGGGATTCCTTTTAGTTATCAGTGAAATGAAGCCATACCTGAGGTGAAAGCCTATGAACAGCACTACTCTATAACTGTTTAAGACAGAAAGTGAAGTATATTCTATCCAGTTGAAACTACAGGGGAATTTTAGGAAGGCATGTACAATAAATGGTAAATGGATAAAATTTGGTTCGGGTGTGATTTCTTCATGACTTGTTGCCTTCATAGCAAATAATAATTGGATGCTAAGAAGTCTAGTACTTGAAACAGTTTTGTAAACTGATAGCCAATTTTTTTAAGCAGAGGCTTGAAGTAGAGGTGAATGTTTTTTTTTTTTTTTTACTGTGTTTCTATAGCATGTAAAGGCAGCAGTATCAGTAGACTGACTTCTTTTCTTCTCCAAGATTAAGAGCTCTAATTTAAGTGTTACCTTCATGTTTGCTTTGATTCCAGTTCTTACCAAACTAGGCATCCTTTTCTAGCATGCTCAATAGTAAATCTTCAGTTTTCCCTGCAAGAGCCTCTGAACTTCTAAAAATTACCTTCTCTCCTGTTCTTGTCAATCTCTAGGCCTTGAACCAGCTGTTTGAGAAAATCATGGCATTAGACATTGATGAGCGCCACCTCCTGCGTCTCGGTCACGGAGAGGAGGAATTGGAGACAGAGAAAGATTTCAGCAGGTGAGCTGATGGGCAAGAGGAAGGTGCTAATGATAAGCTAATTTGTGTAAACATGGCAAGTGTATGTTTAAACTCCTACTTTCATTGGTAATAAACAAGGGGCAGTTTGCTTAGACTCATGCTTCCTTTCCCATAAAATTATGTCCTAACATAGTGTCACTGCAACTGTAACTTAGGGTATGTCTACACTGCAGTTAAACATCTTTGACCGGTCCATGTCCGCTATCTGGGGCTTGCAGGGCTCGGGCTATGGAGCTGCTTAATTGCCGTACATTCGGGCTTGGGCTGGAGCCTGAGGTCTAGGATCTGTGAGGTGGGATGGTCCCAGAGCTCAGGCTGTGAAGTGGGTTGATCCCAGAGCTCAGGCTGCAGCCAGAGCCCAAACATCTACATTGCAGCTAAACAGCACCTTAGCCCAAGGCCAGGCCAGTTGTGGGTTTTTAATTGCAGTGTAGACATACCCTTAAAGCCCTGAGTGTGGCTTTTATTTTCAGTATAGTTTGTTAGCTAATTCTTCTTTTTTCAATTTAGCCAGTTAGGTTAAAAAAACTGCACTTTTTTTTCTATTTTTATACACACCAAGGCAGTTGTGTATTCACCTGTCTTCATCCAGATGTTTGAACTTGTAAATATATTTTAAGCATGTAAACATTTTATGGAGTTTTTATTTAATGAAATGCAAATTGAAGGCTAAAATAATGCACCCTTTGCAATTTCAAATCTCTTTGCAGCTATTCATGTTATTTTAACTTGCAGTATGCTGAATATTGCATATTATAGAATGGCTGAAATTTCAAACTCAGATGCCTTCTGCTTGTAATTATTTTACAGAATTGCTTACAATAGTTCCTTTTAAAGCATTTTTTTAACACCCATTTAAACTAAAGAGCTTGTACTCTAATGGTAAATAATAAATTTTGAAGAATGTGTCCATGATTAACAATTATACATATTTCATGAAGATTTCAGTTCTTCAGCTTAACTTTTGTACAGATGGTAAGCCCTGTTCTTGTAAATACTCTCATGCTTAATTTTAGGTCTGAGTAGTCCCACTGACTTCATTGGAGCTACACATGTTAGTAAATGTTTGTAGGATCAGAGGCTTGCATTGGAAAATAATTAAAGTGAACAAGTACTGGATTATTTTGACAGTATCTTGATTTACCTCACCCACCTTGTGTTTCTGATATCCTGAGACCAACTTGGCTACAGTAACACCTCAGACAAATATTAACACCCAGTAATTTACATAATACATTAACATTTCCCTCTACAAAATAATCCAAGACTGTTGACCTTCAGGTCTTGCTGCAAACCTACTGCTCTATGCCTTGGTTTTTGGGGGAGAAAACAATATGCTGAGTAATGCTGTTTGGGGCAGGAGAGAAGGATTTGGGGTGGTTGGTAAAAAGGGGATAGAGAATAAGACTGAGAATATATTATTGCCCTTATATAAATCAATGGGACGCCCACATCTCGAATACTGTGTACAGTTGTGGTCTCCTCATCTCAAAAAAGATATACTGGCACTAGAAAAGGTTTAGAAAAGGGCAACTAAAATGATTCGGGGTTTGGAACAGGTCCCATATGAGGGGAGGTTAAAGAGGCTAGTACTCTTCAGCTTGGAAAAGAGGAGACTAAGGGGGAATATGATAGAGGTATATAAAATCATGAGTGATGTGGAGAAAGTGGATAAGGAAAAATTATTTACTTACTCCTATAATACAAGAACTAGGGGTCACCAAATGAAATTAATAGGCAGCAGGTTTAAAACAAATACAAGGAAGTTCTTCTTCTCGCAGCGCACAGTCAACTTGTGGAACTCCTTACCTGAGGAGATTGTGAAGGCTAGGATTATAACAGTGTTTAAAAGAGAACTGGATAAATTAATGGTGGTTAAGTCCATTAATTGCCAAATCCAAGATGGGTAAGGAATGGTGTCCCTAGCCTCTGTTTGTCAGAGGATGGAGATGGATCGCAGGAGAGAGATCACTTGATCATTGCCTGTTAGGTCCACTCCCTCTGGGGCACCTGGCATTGGCCACTGTCGGTAGACAGGATACTGGGCTAGATGGACCTTTCGTCTGACCCGGTACGGCCATTCTTACGTTCGTTTTTTTCTGACTGATTACTCTCTGGTGTTTGGGTCGTTCCTGGGTTCATTCTTCATACCAGTACAATTGTCTTTTTAACATATGAAAGGTGGTTATAGCCCTGTGTGAATGCTATTTTACATATTAATTAAACAAAACTAGGCACATGACATGAATTGTGATGAATCAGAACATTTTTTTTTCTTTTTAGTGAAAAATCTGGTTGTGGCCACTTGTAACTCTGGAGGCTGGATTTTGTTTTTAACACTCCAGAAAGCATATTTGATTATGGCTAATGGAAAAGTAATTTCGTTGCTTCAGTTGTAAAATAATGCTCTTTTCAGTTCTGTAACTTCTAGTATTCAAATTTCCAGCTTCAGCTACCCTGTTTTTTGATAAATAAGAAAATAGAAATAATCATGAGTTCTAGGAGGTTCCATTTTTAGTCATTATAAGAAAAAACTTGCATTTATAAATGTTTTGTTAGGAGCTTTTACTGTCTTTCAAAATTATCCTTTTCTCACATTCAGAAATAATATTTTAAAAGCACACGTATGGAAAACTCATTAAGCTCAGTAACACATTTTTGTTTTGACCTTTAGGGGTGGTGTCAATATAATTGGGTGGGAGGGGAAAAAGTTAAAATAGTATCACATACTATTGCCACCCCTGATTTCCTATGCCATTTGTTATGGTTTTAGTCACATTTTCTTATTTTGTTTAATTTTTTTCTCTCCCATTGTTGTGTGAAAGACTTAAACTGGGAAAACTGACTGTGCAAAGGAAACAATTCTGAATTTGAATAGGGTAAAATGAACACTCTGAGCACAGACAGAAGGTATCCCTCTTACCCCCGCAAGTGGGTCCAATCACCTGTCTAGAGTGTGGCCATTAGAGGATGGACACAGAAGTGCTTCTAAGAATGCTGGGGCTGCATTATGGAAGATTAACCACAGAGAGCTTTGGTGTTCACATAAGGAAGCATGGTTTGTGTGAGTGAGACTCGGAAATTACTGGTGAAATTTCTAGTTCTGCCACAGACTTCCTGTATGACTCTGGGCAGGTTGCTGAATCTCTCTGCCTCAGTTCCCCACATGTAAAATTTGGATAATTCTTCCCTTCCTCACAGGAATATGTTTGAGGCACTTTGATTCTGTGGTTAGAGGGGGCATAGAAGTACTATCTAGATATAGTACTTCTATGCCCCCTATATAGTAACAGTTGGCAGTTAGCAGTTTTTTGTTCTGTTTTTATTGGTAACTAGAAAAGGCCAGTGCTTGTTCTGTGTAGTTATTTTTGCGACATCCAAGTATTGGTATTCAGCAAAATTCATTTCAGCTGAGAAAGAAACTCAGAATACATAATTCTTTGCATCACATTACATCCATTCTGTAGGTATGGAAGAGTTAATTATGTCCTGGGTCGAAGACTAGAGCTTCTACGGGAGGTTGGACAATTACAGGAGAGCCTGGGAGTCCCAGGAGATGTTTCTTATACTTGTGAAACAGCTGGCCACTTCTTCTTATACCAAGTAAGAGATTAAATATTTTTCCAAAGAGCAGATTTGGACCTCCCTATGTTATAAAGCACAATGTGGATATTGGAGTGAATTTCTCAGAATTGAGTCTAAAGAAATGGTTTGTTTGGTGGCTCAAAATGTAGACAGCAACTGAAGCTATAATTATAATGTTACTTGTTTGTGTTGCTATTGGTTTTTAACTCTATGCCTGATGACTCAAATTGAAAGGCCAGCATTCTTGCTTTTTTGTACAACTCTTGGCAACGTTTCTGATCTGGATTTTCCTTTTCAGATATGACAATCTCAGCAAATTTCTTCATGCTCTTGATGATAGATCTCAAAGCAGTAACTCGCTTTTGCTTTTGTTAGATAACTAAATGAAGGAAAACAAAGGGTACACACAACTGGAAATTCACTTTACATTTGATTTTTATGCTAGAGTACAACATCAAAATAGTAATTTATCTGTTTCAGAGATAATTTAGTCTTACGAAAGAAATGCAATTTCTCTCCTTTGAATATATTTGTAAATTATTTTTATGAAATCATGTTGAAAACCAAATATAAACCTGTGATTTTTATGCAAATATGTACTAAATAAAAATAGGTAGCCTAAGGTTTAAAAAAAGCCCGTTGAATAGAAAAATATATACACCATCATGACACTTTTGTTTTTTGCAGGTAATGTCTCGTTGGGAGGAGTATATTAGCAAAGTGAAAGTTAAAGGTGGCAAGCTTCCTGATGTTGCAGATGTCTCTAGTTTCTTCCCTTTTCACCAGTATTTTGCAAATGCCCCTCAACCAATTTTTAAAGGCAAATCTTATGAAGAGGACATGGAAATTGCTGAAGGGTGTTTCAGACATATTAAGAAAATATTCACTCAACTTGAGGTAAGATTTGTAAAATTTCAGTTTACTGGAATTTTTGGAATTATTTATTTGAGGGGGCATTTTTTAAACCAGATAGTATAAAAGGAAATCTAGACCAGCGGTTCTCAACCAGGGGTATGCATACATCTTGGGGTATGCAGAGGTCTTCCATGGAGTACATCAACTCCTCTAAATATTTGTCTAGTTTTACAACAGGCTTCATAAAAGGCACTAGCAAAGTCAGTACAAACTAAAATTTCATACAATGACTTTTTTATATGTATATACTATACATTGAAATGTAAGTACAATATTTATATTCAAATCGATTTATTTTATAATTATATGGTAAAAATGAGAAAGTAAGTAATTTTTTAATAGCATGCTGTGACACTTGTATATTTATGTCTGATTTTGTAAGCAAGTAGTTTTTAAATGAGGTGAAACTTGGGGATACGCAAGCCAAATCAGACTTCTGAAAGGGGTACAGTAGTCTAAGAATGTTTGAGAGTCACTGATCTAGTCAGTGTATTTGGTGACTTTAGAAAATTAGGCTCAGATAGTTTTAATCTCTAAATTTGATCCTGTGAAGCAATAAAAAACAATGATCAAAAAAAGAGCGAACAGTTGAAAGCAAGTTTTCTAAAAATGAATGTGTCCTCAGACTATCAGGCAATTTTGTATGTGTGTAAGTTTTAATTTGCAGACACAAATAGGTGTTCCAGTTTTTTGTGGGTGTATTTTTACAGGTCCTTTTGAAATTTTGTTTATATTTCACAGCTGTGTTTTGTTAGAGCTAAGAAATTAAGACATGAAATTGTTGTAGATATGGCTATTATGTGGGTAATGGAATGGAGCAGGATAAACAGAAGAAATGGAGTTGTTTGTCTCCCTGGTGAATCTAGTACTTTTTACCTATATCTTTTTTGGTTAAGAATGGAAGGAGTAAAGTCAGATAGCTTTTGAGTGCATAGTTCTGTTGTAAGCAATATCATTTTGTATTCTCATTCTTGAGTGCTTTTTTCTCTTCCTGTAGGAATTCAGGGCATTTGAACTCCTCCGCAGTGGCCTGGATAGATCCAAATACCTCTTGGTGAAAGAAGCAAAGATCATTGCAATGACTTGTACTCATGCGGCCTTAAAACGACATGACCTGGTTGAATTAGGCTTCAAGGTAATGATTCCAATAATGGCAATATGCTAATCTAAAATATTTTCCTGCATTAAAATCCTATATTGTAAACAGACCATTATGTTGACTCACTGCAATTTTTAATCTGTTAAATTACCTAATTTTCCTTTTAATGAAAAATAATCAATATAAGTACAAGTTGAGATCCTTTAAGGTATTTTGAGTATTGAAAGGCATAAAGATGTTAGTTTGAATATTGCTTGCATATATGAAACCGTGTGCTTGTTTGTATGTGGTCATGACTTGTTTTCTTACTATTTATGCATTCCATAAATGTATATCATTCTGTTTGAAGCCATTGTAAATTTCTGCAGTAGTAGACTATTGTGATAAATTAGGACGTGATTGCATGCCAAGATAAAAGCAGGTGGAGAGCTGAAATAAATAGGACCCTATTAACACGTTGCTTAGCTAAATAATGAACAATTTGAAGAAGAAGCTCATGTAGCAGCACTTGCTTATTCCATTGAAGAGTGTAAATATCAGTGCTGCATTTTCACTTAGGTTTGGTCAGCACACAGTTTTTATACTGGTATAGCTATTTCAGTTAAAGAGAGAATAAATTATAGACCAAAATTGGTTTACTTAAAAAAATGTTAGCTTGATTTTGGAGTTTGGTCCTTCTTCCAAGGCAGGCAGATCTGTTTGGAGGTGGGACTGGGCAGGACTGTCCTCCCCACCTCCAATCTAGATATGGCTATTATGTGGGTAATGGAATGGAGCAGGATAAACAGAAGAAATGGAGTTGTTTGTCTCCCTGGTGAATCTGTCTTCATCAGCAAGTCTTCCCCCCCTTTCCAGCCAGTGGATCTTCAGAATTATGAATGGAAGAAGGAGCTTAAGGCTTATTCCTCGAACAAGAAAGAAAAAGAGAAAATAAGATAGGGACCCAATGGAAAGTAAATCAAAAACTTAATATAACAAGATTGGTATTCAACTTATTCTGTCATTGATACAAGCCATACTTTCCTCTGAAAAGGAAGAAAAGGTAGGCATAGCATTCATTTTATGCTAGAGCCTTGTTGATTGAGTACTGAGTAGCATTATAGGCTGATGCTGATAATGAGATTTTAGTCACAGAAGACTACATGTGGACTTATTTATTTAGGTTTTAATGGAGATGTGCCTTCATGCTCATGGATGCTTCTCAGACAGAAATGTTGCTGCTCCTTTGGTACAAGTCTATGAAAAGTTAATTTCAACTGTCTGTATATGTGGTTTTGAAATAACTTCTCCCATCAAAAATGTACTCCAGTTTCTGTTCTTTTATGTTTTTATTGACCAGAATCTTTAATCCCCCCCTTCTCTCCCTTCTCTTTCAGTATGATAACATCTTAATGGAAGAGTCTGCTCAGATTCTGGAGATAGAAACCTTTATACCTCTCCTCTTGCAGGTGAGAATTTCATTGTAAAATAAATTACTCCTCTCTCAAATCTTGAACAGTATGTTTTTGCTAATGACTGAAAGTGTGATATGCATTCTTGAGAACAGTATTTGCTTGTTACACCCATGATGCCAAAATCATTTTAAGTGTATCTGTTTCATCCTCAAAACAGGGCCCAGTACTGAAAGTTCCAGAGTATCTGCAGTTTCCATTGAAGTAGTAGGAGTTTGGAAGAGTTGGCACTTTCAGGATCAGGCCATCAGTTCATAAATTCTCTTCATTATGAGTAGGGCTCCGTGTCTGTCATGGAGGTTGTGGAAGTCACGGAAGTCACAGAGGCCGGTGTGGCTCACCCCAGGGCTGCCCAAGCAGCTGGCTCAAGGGCCAGCTGCTCAGGTGGCTGTGGGGACAGCCATATCGGCCACTGCTGGAGCGGCTCTGCAGCCAGCTGCTCGGGCAGCCCCACATCAGCCGCACTGGCTGCTGCTCAAGTGGCCCTGGACAGCTGGCTCCGGGGACTGCCCAAGCAGTAGCTGGTGCAGCTAGCCCTGTGAACTACCCAAGCAGCAGTCCCAGGGATGGCTGAAGCAGCCACTGTCAGCGGCCCCCGGCAGTGGCCCTCAGGGCAGCTGGAGCAGTGGCCCCCAGCAGCTGGTGTTGCTGGCCCTGACTGCCCCTTACTGCAGTGCCCCTTCCTATCCAAGGTGCAGGTGTCTCAGCTTTCTAGAGAGACAGTGCTCAGTCCATGAGCTCCCAGCACCAACTTACCCTGCTCTGCCCTGCAGCTATCATTGGGCCCTGATTGGCTGCCCCGTGCAGCCTCCCTTTAAGTGGAGGTATTGTCAAAGGTAAAAACTAGGAGCACAATAAGGCTTGCAGAAACCACAGTTGTATTGCTTCTGCAGTTTCCTTTAACTCATATCCATAATTTCTGAAGGTACATATGATTCTTTCTTTTGCCCTCTGTAATAGAGCATTACTACTTCTGTTGTATCATCATTGCAGTGGGTCAGATTCATTCTTGCTATAACTCTTATTGTGTTAATGGATAAATTAATCTGGTTATGTTCATTAAACATGAGCAATTTAGCATAAAATATTAAACTCTCCTTTTTTCAGGACATGGGAGACATTGGAAGGGCAGTAATAGATGCCTTTAGACCTGTGGGCCGCACGCTGCCCGTCAGAGTAATCTGCCAGTGGGCCGCGAGACAGTTTGTTTACATTGACTGTCCGCAGGCCCAGCTGCCCGCAGGTCCCAGTTCCCGTTGGCCGGGAATGGTGAACCGTGGCCACTGGGAGTTGCAGGCGGCTGTTCCTGTGGACGGTCAATGTAAACAAACTGTCTTGCGGCCTGCAAGTGGATTACCCTGCGAGCCGCATGCGGCCCGTGGGCCTCAAGTTGCCCACCGCTGCTTTAGACTAACATTTCATTTGCAGTTCAGTGCAGTTTAAAAACAAATGATATTAAATATTGAAAATTAGTGCTTATAACAAAGCCAATTTGACCCTTACTTTACTAGAATTATTTTAATAAGGTAATGCCTGAGCATATGATAACCCAGGTTAATTCTGCAATTTTTTAATTGTTTAATAGAATCCCCAAGATGGATTCAGCCGACTAAAACGATGGATTATGATTGGTGACCATCATCAGTTGCCACCTGTCATTAAGAACATGGCTTTTCAAAAATACTCCAACATGGAACAGTCTCTCTTTACACGCTTTGTTCGTGTGGGGGTGCCAACTGTTGACTTGGATGCTCAAGGAAGAGCAAGAGCAAGGTAAGATAAAGGAAAAAAGTCAGGAGGTCTTATTCCCGGGTACCAGGTTAAAAACATATGGTTTTGAATAACTTACTTTCTTAAGTATTCAGGCCAAATGGATCTGACATTATCCCTTTAACAGCTAGTGGAGGTGGAAGTATCCTTCCAAGGAACTGGTACATTGCCCAGACTTCAAGAACATTGAAATCAAATTCTAGATCATGTTACAAATCTAGGGAAAATGCACCTTTCATGTAACATTATGATGACATGGCCTTCAGCTCTTAAATATAGGAGGCATTCATGATTATTCATATTTTCATAATACTGCTATCATAGAATACATTCCATTTCTCCCTTGCATCCATGATTCACACATTTGTCATTTCAGGGCTGGAGTGCAGTAACTCTCAAGCTTATTCTATCAATAAGGTCAACCTTAAACTCAACCCTCAGGAGCCTGAGAATGACTAGCCCTAAAGAGGACATCACAGCAGTATTCCATACCCTCCAGTGGGTCCTGTTGTATTCATTTAATAGTCAAAGGTGTTAACATGACCTTGGAACTGTCCAACATAAAACCGTTTTAAACAAGGCTCAGGGTTTAGTTTACAGAGACCTCAGTCTGCTTAGTACCATGGCAAACACACTATTTAAAATTCTTTTAACTGTTTATTTAAAAATACGTAAAAGAAGGAAAAACAGTTAAAGCATTTGAAATGTATTAAATAATGCTTTCATTTTAACAACAACTTTTGTTCCCTTTAGCTGTAGAGTTTTTTTCAAGGGGAAAAACCCCTTTTTTTACAGCCTCTTACATGGAGATAACTGTCCTTTTTGGGGAAAATTGAGAAAAGTAGTTGAGATGAGATGAGCTGTTTTTGTTGCTGCTGTTAAAGTTCAATCCTGATTCCTAGAAGACGACAAACACAAGAAGGGAGAGAAAAGAACAGCAAAGACAGAAAAATGCAGCTTCTGTTTCTGGTGTTGACTCTCACTGGCAACCTCACTGCTGTACCAACACTGGCACCGTACATGGTCTTATCATTCACTCCAAGACTTGGCAAACTCGTACCAGCATAGGGCTGTTTAGGGCATTGTTTTTAGCTGCCTCTCTCTGGTCACAGACTAACAGGAGTGATGCAAAATATGTAGTTCTGCTTAACTAAGCCGGACCCTTATTAGACAGAAGGCAAAAGGTGATGGGTAGGAAAGAGAAGAAATAAGATTAGGAAAGAAAAGAACACACAAACGGGAGGGTATGTGTGTGACAAAGTCTCCTGTCCAGGTGATGGTTAGGATTTAGCCAAAGCCAAGGGAAGTGGTGGTGTCATTTGGCTCCCTCCCTGTGGCTCAGTCTGCTTAGAGGTCTCAGGATTAGGATGAAGAAGGTCTGGGGTCCTAGGAGATGATGGGTGTGGCAGCTCACTGCTGCAGTTGTTGGCAGGCAGCTGTTTCTTCTGCTAACTTTTTCCAAAAGTCGTCGTCTTTTGGGTTTATTAAAGGGAGTGTCGGGAATAGTCCATCCTCTCATTAGTCTATCAATAAACCTAATTTCTGACACACTAATTTTCTGTCATTGATTTCAAGTTGTCTAATCCTCTTCTTTACCAGTCATAATCTTAATACTGTCCTTGAGTGGTGTCAGTAAAACCCTTTCTGTTTAAGTTAATTCATTCTTTCTCTCTCCTTCTTATAAATTTTATATAACAGGACATTGTGACAGTTTATGAACTTTCACTTACTTTTTACAGTTAAACTTACAATTAGGGTAAATTTGTAGGCCCAAGTATCACAATAGTACCCATTTGTTTCTAGCTCCAGTTCAGAGTACTGGTAATTGCTAAATCCTTTAACAGGATGCGACTTAGCTACCTTTGGATCTTCTCCAGCCACAACTGTCCCAAGTTCACTGTGCTCATTAGGGAACTGAGTTAGGTGGTAGTCAGTTCTGAATCTCTGTCTGTGGAACATATTGCCAGAAGAGATCAAACAGTGATCTGGAGTACCAACCCTAAAATCTGCAACTCTCACTTTTCACAATTGTCTGTCCACAATAACAGAAGCTAAATTAATAGAATAAAATTCAAGAACAAACCACCAAACTCTAGTTAGGTAGGAGTAGCATCTGCTTTGATTTTGAGCATCTCTTGCTTTACTCTGTTTCAGCACCTGGACATTATGATTTCTGCTCAATATATAACTAAAATAGATACATAGTGCAACTTCACTGAAGTCATTTGAGTTTCACTGGGAATATATCTTGCCCTTTATCCATTAATTGGATTGTAAACACCTACTCCATTGACTTCTTTATTTTCCAAATTCTTCTTCTTGTTGGATATCAGTACATTTTATTGTAGGGCTATCCCTGAGGGCAGACATTTTGGGCCAGATCTTAAGCTAATGTAAATTAGCTCCATTGGAGTTGTGCCATTTTGTACCAGCTGAAGATCTGGCCCCGTGTCTTTCTCCAAAGTTAGCACCAGTTCTGATTGCAGGTTGGCTAAAAGGAGCACTTCCACAGTGATTCTGGAGCTTGAGTGCTTGCAGTTTTAAGTTTGCTCCCTAATTCAGGTCTTCCACATTGCACAGAGGCAAAGAACTATATGCAAAGGGTCTATGTTTTGTTGAAATTTTTGTAAGAAAAAGACCACCAGTAAGTGCACTTTTAATTTCTGCCATGTGAGACTTTAATTCTAATGTTGCACTATAAAATTCTGCTATTTTAAAATAGTAAATACACCTCTACCCTGATATAATGCTGTCCAATATAACACGAATTCGGATATAACGTGGTAAAGCAGCGCTCCGGGGGATGGGGTTGCTTTACCGCATTATATCCAAATTCGTGTTACCACAAGCGGTTCCTCTGCGCCCACCCGTTACTTGCTGCGGCCCTCCCCGGGACCCCCTCCCCCCCGCCCCAGCTCACCTCCATTCTGCCTCCTCCCACGAGCGCACCGCAGCTCCGCTTCTCCTCCCCCCTCCCCTCCCCCCCTTCTAGGCTTGCCGGGCCAAACAGCTGATTGGCGTGGCAAGCCTAGGAGGGAGGGAGAAGTTGAGCGGCGGCGGAGGCAGAGCGGAGGTGAGCTGGGGTGGGGAGCGGTTCCTCTCCCTACTCCGATATAACGTGGTCTCACCTATAACATGGTGAGATTTTTTTGGCTCCTGAGGACCACGTTATATCGGGTTGGAGGTCTAAGTTAGTTAGTCTTTTTTAAAAACGTAAAGTAAAATGAACATAATAAATGAGAACTTTTGAAATTAATTTTTCCATTATACAAATTTATTGAAAAATTAAAAGCTTTGCAGAATATTTGTTTTCTGAGCATATTCACTAGAAATATTTTTCAGGAAGATTTGCATTTTTAAATTATAATGTTTGAGTATCTAATGCAACTAAACGATAAATAAAGTTAAATTTTGCCATCTGTTGCTCTGCATCTTCCCAGCAAATTTGCATGAAAGGATTGAAGAATTCCTACATTTTGATGCAAACAACTCCTGATCAAGGCTCTCACTTATCCTACCCCATTTCCCTTCACCTCCCCGATTTTAATTGTAATGGACACTTTATGGGAAGCTACTTATTCTAAATATTCTGTCTCTCTGGATATTGACCATTTCCCCTTTGTCGGAGATGTTTGGGATAGTCTTCCCTTTCTGAAAATGCGAGAAACAATTCAGACTTCTCCATGATGCTCCAGGGTTGAGTGTTCCCCTTCTGCCAGATTCTTTGCATATGGTGGACAAATAGCAGCACTTGAATCTTATAGATTGCTAACCTTTAAAATGATTTGTTGGCAATAGTTGGCAAAATCCCTTCCCCCATCTCTTTTTTCCCTTGGGGGTGGGGGTTGGAAACTAATATTTCCCTAACATTTTGTTCCCCAAATAGTACCACCCACCAAACTCCTTCAAATCCTTTGTTCCATCTTTCCTTTCCCATCACGATATAGCCTACCAAAGGGTGCAAGCCCATAGTTAGGAGGTGCTCAATCTGTGAAGGTGCTATCTATCCTGTTTGATGGCCCATGGTACAATGAACCCATTGAGAGAAGCCCGGGGCTCCACCTATGAGACAGCATGACATGTAGGGACACGCTTGTGGACAGGGGACTCCAAGAGCTTTTCCATGCCCATGTGCTGTGAACTTATGTTTGGGACAGAGGATGTACAAGCCACATGACAAAGGATATAAAAAAGCAGCTGCATCTTTTCCATTTTGCCTTCAATCCTGCTTCTCACCTCTGGAGTATCTTCTCTACAAACTGAAGTTTTGAACAAAGGACTGATAGATCCATCCAAGCTTTGGATGTGTTCCTCAGGGACTTTACAAGCCAGCAAACTCACCAATGCTGCTAAGACTCACAAGTACAATTTGCTCTCCTTTTTGCGGCCTGCCCTGACCTTGGCATTTTCAGTGTGGGCTACCCTAGGCGTCTCGGGTCACAGTCTCATCCATCTTTATCTGCTGCTCCTAGGTCTTCTGGTCTTATGCATAGTTATTACTCTGCTCAGTCTTCCTTACAGGCAGAATCTTCTCTTCTGTCTGCCACATCTCAATCTAGATTAACTAAATCTGATAGCTTGGTTAGTTGACCAGCAAGTCCAAAACTAGATACTTCTCCAAATAATAGAGTCTACTAGCTTTGTGCAGGTTTTTTTACCCGTTTGTCCTACAAGAGTCTAGACAAAAAACCTTTTACTGGTATCAAAACAGAAATATATCAACTCTCTGAAGCCTGGATTTTCTTAGAGCAGTGATTTTCAACATGTGGGGATCTAAGATTTCCAAAGGGGTATTCACTTTCTTTCAAAAATTTTTAGAGGCCCACAAATGAAAAATGGTTGAAAACCACTGTCTTACAGCATGAGCTAGACCTAGCCCAGCACATTCCATTATTGCATTACATGTTTCAACATTAAACAGCAGAATAAATGCAAGCCCATCCAAGTCTCCTATACCTAATGGTAACAGTTTTCTTGTGCAGCATGACTACCCAAGCCAACAATTAGGGAAATTTTTTCCTACCTGGAATCTGTACACAATACTGTGTTTTCATGATCCAGGCATTCAAACCTCTATGGCATCTAACTCTTTGTGTTTCCATTTTATAAATAATAACTAGAGGAGTTTCTGAAATCTCTGCTCTCAGAAGACACTAGCCTTACTGCATCTTCCACAGGACGAACACTGTTGTTCATTGTCCAGAGTAATTTGTATCAAGATTACTTCTTCCTTCGGTACCCGACAGGAAATAATTCTGCCTTATTAATAAAAATAATACCTAGCTCTTACGTAGTGCTTTCCATCATTAGCTCTCTAAAGCGCTTTACACAGGAGGTCAGTGTTATCCACATGTTATGGATGGAGAAACTGATCGAGGTGAAGTCATTTGTCCAAGATCACCCAGCGGTCCCTTGACAAAGCCAGGAATAGATCCTAGTCTCAGGATAGATAGATCCACTAGGCATTCATTTTACTCAAAGCCTCAATATCCAAAAGAAAAAGCATTTAAAATGCTAAAATGTATGTTAGTGGAGCCTATCCATATAGGAAAACATCTTTGTTTTCTTTTATTTTCATACCTGGGTCTGAAGCATCTAAACCAATCCTGGCTAGGTGGATCAAGTTCTGTATCAGCAGTGTATTTCAGCTACAGATAAACTGATCCCAGAGGGGATAAGAGCCCCCTCAGCACATTCATGGTAACATCCTGTCCAGAAAGGGGATCGGCCACCACAAAGGAAATCTGTAAAGCTGCCACCTGGTCATCTATCAACACGCTTATAAAAGCCCCACAGGCTTGACCTGCATTCCTTTGCAGAAACATCCTTTGGCAGGAAGGTGCTCTAAGCAGTGTACTGAAAATAGACTAATTTTAAAGGAGGAGGTGGAAGAACATTCTTCTTCTGTCCCACTTCTTCTTTCTTTCCTACCAATTTTTCTTATTGCAGTTTCATCCCAAATGTCTCAGACTGGGAGAGCAGTCGAATCCAAAATGGAACATATGTTACCTTATTTCTGAGACTGGCTTCTCCTCCTCAGTCTGCCCCTTCTGAGATACAGTTTTCAATTCCCTATACCATGGTCTTTTCAAGGCCCCCAAGTGTCATCATTAAATTAGATTTAATCTACTAATAATTTAGTGTTTTCATGTGGCTCTGTATAAAGGTAGATAGGTTCATCCATGGGGATTGAACGTGCCCAAGCTGCCTCTAGTATTTGCAGTAAGAGAGATACAGTCTTTTGCACTTGGAAGAGCTTGGTTCAGAAGGAAGGATGATCCAAAGGTTAGGGCATTAGCCTGGCATTCAAGAGACCAGAGTTTAATTTCCTGCTCCCCCACAGTCTTCCTGTGCGACCTTTGGGAGGTTACTTACAGCAAAATTTTCAAAAGTGTTTTTTAAGTCCTATTTTCAGAAGTAACTTGCACTTAGCAGCATAAGATTCATTGACTTTAATTGGGACTTAGGCTCCTAAATGTCTGTCACTTCTGAAAATAGGACTTAAAAATACTTTTTAATATTAGCGTGTCTCTGCCTCCATTCTCCATTTGTAAAATGGGAATGTCGGGTCCTCAAGTCACTCTTTACCAGAGGACCGTGGCAAGATATGTCCATGATCTCATACCCCTCAGTTGAGGGAAGGGAGAATTGTAGCTCAGACTACAGCCATGTGCGATATCACCATTCACATCCTCCAAATACCTTGCCAGATTCCTCCCATTAAACAGAAGTGAGACCCCAAGTTTCCTCCTGTGGAAAAAGAAGCAAAAAAACTTTAAATTAAAAATACCAGGCAACCTTTGAATAGCAAGGCATAGTAATGAGAAAAACAGAAACACGATTGTATCTATCTGGTTTGCATGTCACTTAAGAAATATTTTTAATCTGATCCAGGAAGGAGTTCAAGCTCCTCTTACTGTTTTTGTTTTTGTTTTTCTGAAAGTTTGTGTAATCTCTACAACTGGCGTTATAAGAATCTGGGTAATCTGCCTCACGTGCAACTTCTGCCAGAGTTCAGAACTGCAAACGCTGGATTTCTCTATGATTTCCAGCTTATAAACGTAGAAGATTTCCATGGTGTGGGAGAGTCTGAACCCAATCCTTATTTCTACCAGGTAAGAAAAGAGATTCAGTGCCCTATTAGAAATGCAGCATTCTGCCTCATTAAATCTGGAAAGAAATGAAGATAGAATATTGATTTCTTTAACTGCAGTTAAGTAAGCTTTCAGAGCATTAAAATGTTTTTTATATTTTTGCATACACAATGGAATGCAGTTTTTAATGATCAGTCCTTATGATTATTTAGTTATGGAGGTCATAAAATTATAATAATTATTCTGTGGTGTTTGGCTCTCACACTGAAGTTTGATTTTCCTTGACTCTCCCTCCCCAAGCCCCAAAAGTAGAAGTGAATTTCCCTTTTTTTTTTTTTTTTTTTTTGACTGCATATTTTGTTGCAGATAAATAGTTTTTTGTACCAGTGCCAATTACAACCAGTTATAATCTTGTTTATCTGCTTCAGCATTAAAATACATGGCAGAATTTCTCTGTCCTTGGAAGAGGGAGGATTTGCTTTGAGACACATGTCCAGACTGGGAGAGTCACTGTTTTTATTGATCTGTATATAGTGTTCCAAAAAATGGTTTCCCAAACCAGCCTTCACAAAAAGATCAAACTCTACTATATTGTGTGCATGGATGTGTATATTTCAACACAATGTTGTGTAACACTACATTGTGTAACAGTTCAAGCTCCTCAAGTATAACCACCATCAAAGCAAACATTAAAACTCTAGGAAATTCACAATTCAATTATGTCAAATGCTATACCGCAGCCAACAACCAGCTAAGATTAAGCGCAATCTTCATCTGGCCCCATTAATCACATGTGCATCCTCTATCACAATGAAAATCAAATGCCCCACACCTTCAATTCTTTCTTCCTTTCTTACCTAAAGCTTTGAATTAAAAACTGTGGTACAGATGTACAAAAATAGGATCCTACGTTATGGTTCCTATTGTGAAAGTCTTCGATATAATTTGCACAGTTAAGGATTTTCATATGTATGTGTCTGTGAAGGTTTTATTTTTGAATCTTGTAATTTTTCTAAGGTGTATAAAGATGTTTGTAATTATGGATGAGGTCTTCTTTTACTTTTTTAAAAATTAAACCATTATTCAGGTATAGTGAATATATCACTGCTATAACACCATGTTCCCTTGATTAACTTTATTCATAAGAACTTAATTGTTCTGTAGTTTGTGGAAGCTGTAATACTAAAAAATGTACACACTTCCTCATCATAGTAGCTTTTATCCTTTCCATGTAATTTCTGATATTTTTTTTTAATGTGAGGTTTGTGTACACACTCTGTGTGTATTTATAGCACATGGAATGTGTAATTGGTGATTCAGGGTTTTTTAATGGGCAGTGATTAATATGGCTTTCAGAATGCTATTTGTGTTCATGAATGTATGAGTATGTCTTTTTGTATAGACTTAAAGGTGACCAGAATTTGTAGAACATGAGTAAAGTGTTCCAGTATTTGTAGCAATAAATTCAACCAAGTAAATCAGAAATGAAACAGGGAAAAGAGGGATGAGTTGCAGCCTGTATTTATATAAATATAACAATTTGAAGAACTTCATATTCCAATTTCAAATTGTTATATTTATATATATACAGGCTGCAACTCAACCCTCTTTTCCCTGTTTCATTTCTGACAGTGGGATTTTCAAACATCCTCAGCATTAGATTAGTTTTGTTGCCAATGAAGTCAGTGGGAGTTTTACCAATGGCTTCAGTAGGAATTAAATCAGAGTTAAATCGCTGCTAAGCACTTTTGAAAAATCTCAGCCTTAAAACTTATTCAAAACTATGATACTTATTTAGAAGTATCTGTATACTATGATTCCAAGGTTTTGAGGCAGTATAAATAAGAGTTGTAACTTCACTTTGTCTCCCTTGAGGAGGAAATGAAAAATTACAGTTTGTATATTGTAGTACTCAAAGGTCTCGATCAGGACCCCACTGTACAAAGCAAGATACTGTCCCTGATTCAAGGACTTCTGATAACTTCAGTTTTAATCCTATATTGAAATGAACTAAGAGTATTTGAGCATTTCCCAAGAAGTTATTGGTAGGTGGGACTGATTAAGCATACAGTAACTCCTCACTTAAGGTTGTAGTTATGTTCCTGAAAAATGCGACTTTAAGCAAAACGATGTTAAGTGAATCCAATTTTCCCATAAGAATTAATGTAAATGGGGGGGGGGTTACATTCCGGTGGGCGGGGGGGGGGGGGGGGAAGAAATTGCCAGACAAAAGGCATTGTATACATTTTAAACAATTTTAAACAAGCAATTTAATTCTTGTATAAGTTTTAAACAATTTTAAAGAAACAATTTAATACTACAATCATCATTGCTGAGTACGAAGCAAAGGGAGGCGCCCTCGCCTTACCCCACAAAGGCTCAGCCCACTGGCACTGCAGACAATGAGGCAAGCAAAGAAGCTGAAGGTGTGCCGTAGGCTAGGAGAAGCACGTTGCACAGCAGCAGTTGCAGCTTCCCCTACTGTGCAAGCACCGGGGGGGGGGGCTCAACCCTCAGCCCGCCCAATCCACCCCTTCCCCCAAGCCTCCACCCTTAACCCACCTCTTCTCTCCCCCTGCTCCACCTCCTCCCCCTTTACTCCGCATGCTGCATCTTCGCTCCTGCCTCCTGAACTCCTCAAACCAGCTGATTGCCACGGGCAGGAGGCGAGGGGAGCAGGGGGAAGGCGCTGACTGGGAGGGTCGTAGGGGAGCTGATGAGGGGGCTGCCAGCTGTGGACAAGATGTTATAGTGGAGCATTGCAGAACTTTAAACGAGCTGGTTCTGTAATGAAGCAGGGATGTAAGATCGAAACAGTGTTAAGCAAGAGGACTTTAAGTGGGGAGTTACTGTATTTACACATAGCTTATTAGCATTAAGCTTTTCATGTAAATATTTTCTTGATTGATCTGTTCATATCACACCCATAGTCACAGAATTGCTCAGTGCATCAACAGTTGTAACCACAGAAACAACAGTTAACAATAATATGGTAACTGGGATTTTCAGCAATCCCTTTATTCATGAGGAACCTAAATTAGATGGACGAAACCTAAGGCTTTTGTCCGTTCCTCTCATTTTTCTACAATGAGCTTGTTTTTCAGTGCTTTGATTTATTTTAAACAGGGGTCTTCTAAATGCACCAGGATGCCTCAGTAGGGTCAACTCACTCCCAAAGTCAGAGGCACAAATGAGCCAACTAACATTTTATTTTCCTTTTAAAATGCAGAATCTTGGTGAAGCAGAGTATGTTGTAGCACTCTTCATGTACATGTGCCTGCTTGGTTACCCTGCAGACAAGATCAGTATTCTGACAACCTATAATGGACAAAAGCACCTGATCCGGGATATCATTAATCAGCGTTGTGGGAATAACCCACTTATAGGCCGACCAAACAAGGTAATTCTCAAAATAACCAAATACTTATCATTCTCTGACCTTTTAGAATTATAAATTACAAAACAATATACTGTAATTATATAGTTTCACCAATATCTACATGATGAGTTCTTTCTTTGATGACTACAAATGTTATATTCACTGGGATACTGTGGATAGACCACTGTTCCCAAGATGTTACTCAAGAGTACATTAATCTTTTCACTTACTTTTGTTTATTTGGACTCTTGCGTAGGCTGTATAACTAGATGAAATATGGTGCTCCCAGGTTGCAAGCTATACAGGAAGGATAAATTAGATGGCTAGCAGTGTTACACAGCAGAAGTATCATAATTACTAACAAAAGATCTTTCCAGAGTGTAGATGCCCACTTGGTGAAATATCTGGTTAAAATCCCTAATTAACAGAAATACTAACATAACTGTAGGAGTCTGTTTATTCCTGGGGGCATTCTGCGCCAAAAATTTTAAAATTCTGTGCCAAAAAAATAAAAATTCTGCGCACAGTATTTTAAAATCCTGCAAAATTCTGAAAATTTTATTTGTCAAACACTACATAATCACACTGAACTTCCATTATTTAGGTAATTTATCTCAAAATATCTGTCAGCAAGTATGTCTGTAACAATACAGACACGCACAAAAATTCCCCTAGGAGTAGAAAATTAAAGAAACCCCTATGACAACCCAGTCCCTGTCTCTGCCCCCTTCACCACCCCTCCAGAGCCCAGCTGGGGGGCCAGACACCCACAGCCCCTCCTTCCTCCCGCCCCCCCGCCCCTCCAGAGCCCAGCCACAGTGCTTCCCCCAACCAATACACCCAAATCCCCTTCCTCCCAGAGCACAGCCAGAGGGCCCCCTCTTGCCCAGATACCCACACCCTCTGCCCCCCTCCCCCGAGCCCAGCTGTTGCCACCCCAGCCCAGACACCCATCCCTTTTCTTTCTCTCTTCCTCCTCTTCCTTCCCCCTGCCCCTAGTGGCAGCCATCAGATAGAAGTGTGAGTGTCAGATCCATTGTTTAACAATTGTTGCTGCTCAATTAGAATTGATATGTTAAGTTGGTCATTTATTAAGTGGGAGCCAACTGAGTGACAGTGAACTTTAAATGGCAGATGTCAAAACTATATGAGGAAAACAGTTAACAGCAGGCTAAATGTAAAAGAACATAGATTCAGCCTTGAATACATAGGTTTGTTTTCGCTCGCACAGTAATCACCAAGGATAGCTGGACGATTATAAGCCTGATTTTATGGGTCTCCCCTTAGAAGTTGTATTCCAACGTTTAAGAAGACATCAATGAATGTTAAAGGTGTTCAACTCCTCTTAATTTCTTTGGAAATTACAGATACTTGCCTTGTCTCTCTGAATCAGAGCTAAATACAAATATTATTGATACTTTCCTGTGATTTTTGTTTTGAATACTTTCATAGTCTTCAAGCCACTACAATCTCTCTAGTAAAAAAAGGGTTTGTGTTTGCCATAGTTCCAGGCCATCAAGGTTGATGTTTTTCTGGTAGTGGCTAGAAATGAACTCTCACATAACAGAGAGTGCTAAGACATGCTCTTCCCCTCTCTCCAAGTCATGTCAACCTTCAGCATCAATTTAGCATGATACTTTTCGCTGCAGGAAGCCAGTTTGCTTCTACTAAATTCCAAATTGTTCTGAATACCTTTGGAAATGCAAATATTTTTTGGAAGATACAGTAGATGAGTTAATCTTAATTTATCTTTCTTTTAGGTGACAACTGTAGACAGATTTCAAGGTCAACAAAATGATTATATTATCCTTTCATTAGTGCGAACCAAAGCTGTTGGTCATCTTAGGTATGTAAGAAAATATCTTCACAAATGCCTTAAAATGTGTAATTCACTTTACCTAATTTTACCAGAGCAGAATTTCTGGTAATGAGTGTCCATAATACATGTACTAAATTGTAGTAACAAAATTAGTGTGACATACTGAAAGAAGCTCAAAACCAATTCCATATATAGCTGTCTGGTACCCACTGAGGAAAAAAGAGCCTTTGGAGGAAAAAGATGGACACAATTTTGTAAAAACATCTTGTTGCTGTACATGAGCTTGAATGTAAATCTTTACTGTAAATACTAGAATAAAATATTGAAAAAACTGAGAAAGATATTCCCTTATATCTACAGATTTCCTAATGTTCTATATGCCCTTTAATTATACGTGTCTGTGAGATTAATGTTCTATGAAGACGTTTCAGTGGCAATCAAAGCACTAGAGGTAGTAAAAAGACCATGATCTATTTGATGTTTTGTTTCCTGAAGGGATGTCAGACGTCTAGTGGTTGCTATGTCAAGAGCCCGGCTTGGGCTGTATATTTTTGCAAGAGTATCCCTGTTCCAGAATTGCTTTGAGCTAACTCCAGCTTTCAGCCAACTTACAGCTCGACCCCTTCAACTGCATATAATTCCCTCAGAGTATTTTCCAACAATCAGACAGGTAAGCACATCTGTTCTAAATTGTACTACATAGAATAGTGTGGTAGCAGTCCACTTCCTTCACTGGGTGCATAGTAAAAGAGATAGGATTGCAAAGCTTCCTCATTACAGACAAATGTTATTTGGATACTTATGGCCCAGGAATTTGCCATGTTGCACCAGCTGTCATTAATTGAATTGTTTGTATTTGTTATACATATATAATTTAGTTCAGTTATGTGTGTTTTCTTATTAAGGTTTGCTTGTGCAACACTGAATCAACAGTACATGTTATTTTACGTTAAACACTTAAGTACAATGAGTACAGTATGTTGGATATTTTGTTCCTTATTAAACCACTACTTGGAGTCATGTAAATTATCTGAAATAAAACACATGGCTTCTTAATAAGAGAAATATAAATTAATATTTGACACAACATATTGAGAAGTATTGTTTAATCTATTAATCATCACTGTCTTTTTTTACCTTGAATTCTTTGTGTGATTGTGTCACATATATTGAATTGAGATATCTAGAATCTAATAGATGTGTTTTCCTGGAATGATAGGATAGAAGTTACAAATATAACAGTGGAATTTTAGTCTGTGCTTCTAGATTATAATGGTATTTGTTCCTCCTTTTGCAAGTGACCACTTTGGTATCTTGGAATCAAGAGGTTAATATTCCAAACCCTTAGGTTAATGTTGCTACCGTAAATTAAATGAAACAGTTGATGCTGCATAGCGATGGGACTTTCAGCCCCCACAGCAATATGCACATGTAAAAAAAAGAGAGGTGTTTCTAAGGAGACTATTAGTAATTTTTTTCCTATGCCTTTGCACATTTTCCAAATGATGTCTCTTTCTCTCCATGTATAGACAGATAACCCTCAATTACATTTATAGGAGCTGCATATCTAGACAAGAACCTAGTCCCCTTCCTGCCACACAGTCTTGTTTAAAATACATTTAATTTCACTTTTGTGCTTTTGCATTTATTCCCTAACATGGGAAAAGCACCTTTCTGAAGATCCATTGTGGTGTTTCTGTATTACTGAATATTAACTGTTCTTATTTTTCCCCTAGAATGGAGAAAGATCTTCTCACCAAGTACATGTTATAAAGAACATGCCTCAGATGGCTAACTTCGTGTACAACATGTATATGCACGTGATACAGAGTACACGCCACTACAGACAGGTAAGCATGCTTATACATTTTGGAAAGCATGCATCTAAAATGTAATTCACTGCAGAAAATAACTTACTCAGGGGATGCTTTTGAGATGGGTAGGCTAAAATTTGATGTACCAACTCTTACCTTACATTGGTTTCCATAGTCCCTGTAGCTTTTTAGATCAGGGAGAAAGGGATTCCTTTTTTTTTTTTTTATTTAAAAATGCTTCCTGCTACACAAGCACTCAAAACTCCCTTTGTATTAACAAATATATGAATGCGATGGATAGAAACAAAATGGTGGTAAGGAATCAAATTTTGTTGCTGGCAAGAGTTATTTGGAAGAAGGAACAAGAACTGTTTTGTTTTGTTTTTTTGTTTTTCTTTTTTTAAATAAACGCACACACAAAACCAACACTGATATATTATTCGGGTGTCTTCAAGTACAAGAGTATCAATGCAGCGGTCACTGGGGTGTAACAGCTGGAAGTTAGTTACCATCGATGGACTAAAGAAGTTTAACATTTCTGAGCAGTGGCCTCTCTTCATACAAGTGTTATTATTTAAAAACAAATTTTGCGCTAGGTATGTGGGAGAAAGTGTACGACAATGTATTGTATAGTTAATGAGCTACTTAAAGTATAACATGCAAGCTAAGCTTCCCCATATGAAGAACAGCTGGTGGAAAATGAAAGCCGAACCGCTTCAATCAGCAGCAGACTAAAAAGACTCCAAATGTTGTTGTTTTCTTATGAGCTGAAGATTGCGTATGGCCTGCAGTGTAATGGGATCGCCCCTGTATGAAATGCAGATGAGTCTCTGCTGCAAAAGGACTGTGGTCAAATTCTGAAAAGATGGCTGAACACTTCAATAAGGTTCTGAACTGCCCATACATAACAATCAGCATCAGCACTTGATGATCTTGAAGAACTTTCAGTTCAAGACCAACTCTCAGTTTCACTGAGCATATGTGAAATATGGAAAGTTGTCAAGCAAGTGGTAAATGGTGAAGCAGTAAATCCAGCTGGTATTCCTGTGGAGATCTTCAAATATGGAGACCATGAGCTGATCAGGAACATCACTGGCCTCTACTTAAGGTTTTAGGAATGGGAGACTGTGCCACAGAAACTTATAGATTCCAACATTATTCACCTTTACAAAAGGAAAGACAGATGTGTCTATCGATGATGTATCATTCAAGGTCATTGACAAATTTTGCTACCTAGGCAGTGTAGCTTCACCAAATAGAATGATTTGACAACAACATTAGGAAGTACATTGGGGCAGCCAGCAATGCCTTTGGAAAACTTTAATGTCATCTTTGGAATGAACACGGTGCCAGACTGCAAACAAAAATTGATGTTTGCTGTGCCATCATCATCACCAGATTCCTCTATGGCTGTGATATGCGGACTATCAACACCACATAAAACACTTGGATCATCCCACCTATGAAGTCTACAATGGATATTGGGAATTAAATGGCAAGATTTGGTTCAAAACGCCAAAGTCCTTCAGTGCCACAACATCACAGGCATTGAAGTTTTTATAATGAGAGCGCAGCTAAGGTGGTGCAGTCACGTGGTCCATATATCTGAAAGTAGAATACTGAAGATGATCTTTTACAAAGAATGGCAGACTGGAACTCATTTTAGGGGCAGACCAAGAAAACGTTACAAAGACTTTCTCAAGGCCTGTCTATCAATGTTGACCGGGGAACCCTTAGGTCATGACAAGGTCCAATAGCGTTCGCTCCGCCACCTCAGACTGAAAAATGTTAAGAGCTTGCTGATTGCTGCAATCAAAGAGAGAAATGAAATCTGTAAAGTTAAAGCAGCACACATTCATCTACAATTGTCTTCACCTGTGGCACTTGCAGATGGGGCTACAAATCTGAAATTGGATCTTGGTCCCATCCCAGGATCCACAATAAGTGACTAGCTCATCCATCGAACTCAGTCGAAGACTCACTCATATGTGACCACTATTTTTAAAAAGAAATAGTTGAAATAATAAAAATCTTCATTTTTAAAGGAAAATAGAATATACACATCATGTGGTATGGCGTTTGTCCCCTAGTTATTTCTTCTCTTCCAATACCACAACTCTCACCTGAGGCAGACCAGCCCACTCCTCTCCTTCCCTCCACAGCCAGTTGTCTGGCTATCTCCACAACTACCCAAAACCTATGTAAGTGTGTCTTTCTTTCTCTTGCTATGTAGTGATGATGATGATGTGGTTCTGGAGTTCCATATGGCAGATAGAGAGATGGTTCAGCATTTATGCAAAGAGTCAGGGATACGGTTTGCAGTTATTTAGGCAGAAGGGTCCAAGTATTGATTAGCAGCCAACAAGCAATCATCAGTGGGCACTAATTTATGCAAACACGTCTCTGCCTCGTTCCCCCTTCTTATCCCTTCCCTCCTCATTTGTCAGTTTATTCATCTGCTTCTTATTGTCTAAATTGTAGTCTGTGAGCTCTCTGGGGTGGGAACTGTCTTTGTGGTGATTTGTATAGTGGGGCCTTGATCGTTGATTAGGGTCCTTAGCTGCTACAGCAGTTGAAATAATAAAAATAATCATTAAGTAGTGCTACATGCTAGAAACAGTTGTGTGTGGCATCAGGCACTAATGATGATATTTTGCACTTGCATATCTCTTTGCACCTAAGAATGTAAAAGAACTTACAGATACATTCATAATTTTGCTAGCATCTAACTACAGTAACTCCTCACTTAACGTCCTCCCGGTTAACGTTGTTTCAATATTAGGTTGCTGATCTATTAGGGAACATACTCCTTTAAAGTCCTGCAATGTTCCCTTATAATAGTGTTTGGCTGCCACTGCTCTGCCCGCCCAGCGCTCCTGCTGGGGAGCAGAGTCGGGGTGCGGGGACTTGCCTCGCTCCACCCGCCCGGCGCTCCTGCCAGAGAGTGAGCCAACCCCTGACCTTGTTGGAATACTACTTTTACTGTACTGGTGAGTACAGTATTAAATTGTTTAAAATTATTTAAAACTTACACTATATATGTATATAATGCCTTTTGTCTGGTGGAAATTTTTTTTCCTGGAACCTAATCCCCCCGTTTACATTAATTCTTATGGGGAAATTGGATTCGCTTAACATCATTTCGCTTAAAGTTGCATTTTTCAAGAACATAACTAGGACATTAAGTGAGGAGTTACTGTACCATTGCTAGCATCTAAAACTAACGCATTAATAGCTAACACTAGCAGTGCAGCTACTTGTTCCCTACTGTGACAGTGAGTCATGCTCTCCCTGCAGGAAAAAATGGAGCCAAAAATTGAAAAAAAACAAATATGCAGATATTAGAAAGCATTGTAATGTGTGTTCCATAATCCATTTTAGTACAAGAAGTTATTTTTGATTTATATTAATCCATTCTTACAAAAAAGAAATGAGGCAGTAATCACACGGGAGGCAAAATGAAACCAGCTGCATCATAGAAGTCCCAGTTTACATCTGCCATCAGGAAGCCTATCTTTAGTAAGGATAAAAGAATCTCAGTTTGAGAAATTCATCTTTTTCACATGTCCTTAATTGGTATTCACCATACATTATAAAGACCCAAATGGTAACTTCAAAGTTCATAAGATTATTTCTCGACCTCCATAATTAGCCATAATAACAGCTATATAGATGTCTCCAGAGTTGTCATAAACACGTAATAACAATGTCAGCTAATTGTAGATAAGATTTCACTGAAATTAAATACATAATTTATAGTGTGAATTAAAAACTCCCTTTGTCTGAACTTTGGGTTCATTAAAACCATTCTCAGTATTACCAAAAAGTATCCATCATGTAGCTGAATCATACATTCACATCTCTCCTCAACTGGGAGTTGTGCCCAGCACTAGCAATCTTTTTCAGCTGATTGTATCTTCAGTCTTCTCTGCCAGGTATCCATAATACTGTTAATACTACTGCTCTTAATGCTTTATACTTACATAGTGCCTTCCCACCGGAGGACAAAAACACTTTGCATATATTAAATAATTAATCTTCACAATATTGCTGTGATGCACTATGGGCTATCTAAGGATTGCTTTATCAACTACTCAGACTTACTGTTCTAAGTTCTTTGTTTTGGATAAAATTCACACAAGTGTAGAGAGCCTGTACAACACGTTCCACACCTTTTAATCTATGTGATAGTGTTTCCCTGGAAGAGGCATTGTGCTAGCTACAAATAGGCTAGTACAGAGAGTTGTTGAAGACAGACCTGGAAAAGGACTGCTGGATCAGATCTCAAGAATACCTAGTGGTTGTAAATGTCTGCACCAAGGTTTGTGAAGGGGCTGTGCTTCCTGTTTCAAGCCATAGATGGAGTAGGAAGAAGGTATAGTGCAGCCCAGTGATCTTCCATAGAATCATAGAAATGTAGGACTGAAAGGGACCTCAATATGTCATCTAGTCCAGTGCCCTACACTGAGGCGGGACTAAGTATTATCTAGACCATCTCTGACAGGTGTTTGTCTGACTTGCTCTTAAAAACCTCTGATGATGGAGATTCCACAGGTAATTTGGATAAAATTCCCTAGGTAATTTGTTCCAATGCTTAATTACCCTGACAGTTAACAAGTTTTTTCCTAATGTCTAACCTAAATCTAACTTCTTGTCCTGTCCTCAGTGTTTATGAGGAACAATTTTTCACCCTCCCCTTTTTAACAACCTTTTACGTATTTGAAGACTTATTATGTCTTCCCCCCTCAGCTTTCTCTTCTGTAGACTAAACAAACCCATTTTTTTCAATCTTTCCTCGTAGGTCAAGTTTTCTAGGCCTTGAATCATTTTAGTTGCTCTTCTCTAGACTTTCTCCAGTTTTTTTAGGAATGGAGATATCCCATCTCCTAGAACTGGAAGGGACCTTGAAAGGTCATCGAGTCCAGCCCCCTGCCTTCACTAGCAGGACCAAGTACTGATTTTTGCCCCAGATCCCCAAGTGGCCCCGTCAAGGATTGAACTCACAACCCTGGGTTTAGCAGGCCAATGCTCAAACCACTGAGCTATCCCTCCCCCCAGTTTGTCCACATCTTTCCTGAAGTGTGGTGCCCAGAACTGGATGCAGTAATCCAGTTGAGGCCTTCTCAGTGCTGAGTAAAGTGGAAGTGTATCTTGCTTAAACACTCCTGCTAATACATCCCAGAATGGTGTTTTCTTTTTTTGTGACAATATTACATTGTTGGCTCATATTTAGGTTATGATCCACTATAACTCTCAGATTCTTTTCTGCAGTATTCCTTCTTAGGCAGTCATTTCCCATTTTGTGTTTGTGTAGTTCTTTATTCCTTAAGTGGGGTACTTTGCATTTGTCATTGTTGAATTTCATTCATTTATTTCAGACCATATCTCCAGTTTGTCAAGATCATTTTGAATTCTAATCTTGTCCTCCAGAGTGCTTGCAACCCCTCCTACCTTGGTATCATCAGCAAACTTTATAAGTGTACTATATCCAAGTCATTTATGAAGATACTGAATAGAACTGGACCCAGGACAGGTCTCTGTGGGAGCCACCTGATATGCCCTTGCAACTCATTTATGAACCATTGATAACTACTCTCTGAGTACAGTTTTCCAACCCATAGTGCACCCGTCTTATAGGTTCTTCTAGGCTATATTTCTCTAGTTTGTTTGTGAGAAAGTCATGTGAGACGTTATCAAAAGCCTTACTAAAGTTGAGAAATATGACATCTACTGATTTCCCTCTATACACTAGGCATGTTGCCCTGTAAAAGAAAGATATTAGGTTGGCTCGATATGATTTGTTCTTGACAAATCCATGTTGACTGTTACCGATCACCTTATTTTCTTCTAGGTGCTTACAAATTGATAATTTGATTGTTTGTTGCATTATCTTTCTGGGTGCCAAAGTTAAGATGACTGGTCTATAATTCCCTGGGTTTCCCAGCTAGTTTCACAGCTAGTGCCGGATATGCTGGGGGGGTGGGGTGGGGGAATGGGATTTCTTCTTCCCCTGTAAGGAGTGGCCAGGACCAAGGCAGACCCACTCCCAGAAACCTCCTCCAGCTGCAAGAAGCTCCGCACACCTCTCCTCCCCCTATTTTCTGTTTCCTGTGGCTGAGGAGCAATGGGGAAGGTGAAGCTGCTCCCCTGTCCACCCAACCTCCCTGCATTCAGACTCCCCCATACCCAGACCCCCCCCGATGAGCCTCACTGCCCCACACCCAGAACCCCCACACCCAAACCCCACCCTGCCAAGCCTCATCCTCCCCTGAACCCAGGCCCCCTGCCAAGCTCCACCCCACCCCCCGCATCGAGACTCGCACTGAGCCCCTTTCCCCTGCATCCAGACCACCCCCTGCTGAGCCGCCCCACTCAAACCCCCATCCCAAGGAGCCCAAACCCCCTGCACCCAGACCCTCCTGCCGAGCCCCATCCCCCCCACATCCACATGCCCCCGCTGAGTCCCAACTACTTCACTTGGACCCCCCCTGCAGAGTCCCAATCATCCTGCTCCCAGAAACCCCCAGTGAGCCCCTGTGCATCCAGATTCCCCCACCCCACCAAGCCGCCCACACCCAAATTGCCCCACACAGAACCCTCTAACCCCACACCTGGATCCCCACTTAGCCACTCCACACCTGGATCGGGGGCTAGGGCTGGGCATGCATGCAGGACTCTGTCCCTCTCACTCGCTATCTTGGTGCTTCTGGCACAGAAGCGCAGGGCCCTGGGGTATTTCTGGGGCAGGCTGGGCCCTTGCGCTGTGTCAGGGGTCGGGTGCAGTCTCATCGCCTAGTCCGTGTCCTGAGGGTAGGGGAGGAGTTGGGGGAGGTTGCAGGGTGATCTTCCACCTCCGTGCGCCAGTGGCCTCTCTTCCCCACTGCCATGCTGGAGCCTCCACGTTTATTTATTGACAAATAAAATATGCAGAATTTTTAAAATATTGTGCACAGAATGTTTGTTTTTGGTGCACAATTCCTTCAGGAGTACTTAGTCTCCTGTTTATAGATAGGTACTATATTGGCCCTTTTCCAGTCCCCCCCCCCCCATCACCCACCACCAAGTCCTGTGTTTTGGATGATTTTGTTGTTTAAAAAATGTGTAATCCACCTCTTCTCCTACTTAGGTGGTCTAAGTAGACCCCTCCATGACATCATCCTTGTTTTTTTTTTTTTACTTCTTTTATCCTTACCTGGGTGTTTGAGTGAATTCCACTACTCCCAATTTACTAGGGGTGAATTTCCCCTCTTCTTTTATAGGATTTAGTTAATCTGGAAAGCATGAACTGGTAAGACATGAGTATATTCTAAATTAATTTTCATTCATACCTCTATTGAAGTTGCATTAATTGTTTCCTAACATTCAGAAACAGTAAATACTTATGAATGTAGGGGAGAAAGACATTTATGACTTTGGTGGTTAGTGTTTCTGGTCTTATGTACAAATAATTAAAGATATTTAGGTCTTAGATCTAAGGTGAGCAATTAAAGCTAAAATGGAAATTGGTATACAAGTCTTATCATAAAACCTGAAGTTATGTTTGTGTATTGAATAATCTTCCCTTATATTATCAGGATTTATTGCCCCCACCAGCCCTGGTTGAAGAAAGTGAAACAGTTCAAACTCAGGAAGCAGAAGCAGAAGTTGAAACCAACAGCACACCAGTGGAGAGTGAAGAGACGACGGTGAAGGAAGAGGGAGAGACGGTGAAGGAAGAGGGAGAGCATCGGAAAATGCCAGAGCATCCAGGAAGAGATAGTGATAGTGAAGACAGTGAAGCTGAGACTGAAAAGTGATCTTTACCCTCAATATGTTTTGGGCACAGACTGGAGATGGTGATAGAGCCAAAATAAGTTGGACCTTATTAATAGCTGGCTGTGTAATGTGACCTGTTCTGCATATTTTTCACTGAATATTTCAGTGGACAAATTTAATGATTGGTATATAGTGGTAAATATTAATGAGTACTGAATTCTTATCAGTATCAATACTTCGTAGTTATTCATGTCAAGTGGCTAGTGCTTTTCTTTCATTTAGTAAAAATGTTTTTATACTTGTTAATGTTTTGGATAGAAAAAATAGACATTTTTAATATGTTTATTGATTCAACCATCAAACTTCTAGTGATTTTAAGTATTTATCTTCAGGCCCACTTCACATTCACTTTCCCTAACGCTTATATATAAAGTGGACAGTGGAGAGGTTCAGAAATAAACTGCTTATGCTTCTATGCAGAGGTGTTGGTATGGGCCCTAATTCAGCAGGATACTTAAGCATGTGCCTAACGTTAGACACTTGAGTAGTCCCATTGACTTCAGTGGGAGTTAAATACATGCTTAAGTGCTTTGCTGAACAGGGACCTCTGAGAGCAGCATAAGACCATGTGCTAGCTATGTTCTTTTCATTGCTGCCTTCTGCTGCTGTTCTTAGTTTGTCAGCATAGACAATAAAAAAAACTTTCATTTTTATTTTGAGACACAGTAATTGCCCATGATAAAGTAACATCAAATAAAGGTGAAGGTCGTTTTCCACATACGCAGGAACTGGGTCTGCAAAACATCAAACACGTAGTGAGACAGTGCTTGAGTGGATTTTCTGGGGTAACTTCCAGACATCCTTCATAAGCTCATAGGGAGTAAAAGGTTTTCCACTGATTCAGCATCTGCCAACTTGGCAATTGATTCAATTAAACACACAGTTCTTTCTCAGTAGATTTGCAAACAAAGCAGTAGCCATTGGACCATCCTTCATATTCTTTGCTGGCAAATGAAAGAGAATTCGGTTGTGAAATTGCCAGCAGGATTTTCTCAACAAAATATAGACAAGAAAATCGTTCATACTAATGAATTAAAACATTCAAGTTTTCTAAATATCTTTATAGTAAAATAAGACTCAAATGTAAAGAAAAACAATTAGAAGCAGAACTTGCCTCCTCTCCCTCCCCACCCACACACACACCGCCAACATGATGTATGATGACCCCTACCCCCATCATCTTCATTAAAATCAATCTCCCTTCCCATGTCTCCACTATTGCACATCACAATGTCTAGTTTTGGTACTCCAGCCTTTTTGTGAGGTGCTACATTTGTTTTCTGAACTCAGCCACACCAGCAAATGAATCACTTGAGAAGTGTGTGCGTCTGTCTCCATCCATCACTTTTAACAGAGAGGGAAAAAAATGCACAGGGTCTTTTTTAAATTATCTGCTAGTGGAGGGTGAATGGTGCAGAGTTAAATATGTGGGTGATACAGTTTCATAAACTAACGTGCATATGTTTAATCAGGGATGAATAGTACAACGCCTTCGGGCAACATGTGACCAGCTCAGCTGAGGGTCGTCTTTGCTTTCCAACCTATTTTCTATAAATATTTGAGTGTTTGACAATCATCTATCTTGTTTTTTTTTTAAATGGAACAGGAACATGTGGTATTTGTACGTAATTAATGAAGCAACTGAAAGGAGGAAAATTGATTTTTTTTTCTAAAATAGGTAGTTGAATATTGTAGCCTGATCTATAGATTATGAATAAGAATTTGCAGCTATTACTTTGAGGGTTGACAGGTCCCAAGATCAGGCCTAGTATTATTAAAATTATTATATAGTTGGGAACCCTGATGTGCACAGGTGCAACATTCACACTATAGGAATGCTTTTATTTACAAATAATTAATACATTTAGCAAAGTCACAAACACTCTAACTCAATAAGGTAGATAGAGATAATACAGAAAGTGCATCTGAACATCCATACTCTCACCATCCCTTGCAGAACAACCTGAAATGTTAGCCATCATCTTTATCATCACCTTCCTCATCTTCACCAGTGGTCATCATTCTGGCCCCTCCCAAGGCCTACATCTCCCTCTACTACTGCCCTGGGATGCTGCCTTTATAATATGTTTAATGCATGTTCAGTAGGAGTTTTCCCCCTCTTCCTTATTTATATTTCCTCCCCTTACCAATGTTAAGGTGTCCTTAACTATCTCAGTAGCAATAAGAGTACAGAGCCTGACTGAATGCCTACAGCAACCGGAGAAGATTAGAAAGAATAAAAGAATGAGAAGATACTTTGGAATATATTTGCAGACTCACTGGCGATTTCCCCAATGCCTACCCCACACGCTGATGCACACAGAGTCTGTGTTGAACTGTGCTATATATGCAGACCCTTCTGCATGGTCTCCAGGAGTCTTGGCTCCCCAGTGCAATTTGTACTTTTTCTGCTGTGTCCAGAGTAGGAGTGTAGATTTGCTCCTAAAATGGTGAGGAGAGTTGTGAAGGGGATTGGAAGGGAACCGAGATTGTACTAAACTAATAGCAAAAGCTTGAATTACTGTTTTACTGCATCCTCATTTGGGGCATGCCTCCCTGGGGGATTGAGGGACAACAAGGTAAGGAGTGGGAGGGGAGAAGAATTAAAGGTCTATTAACTTAGAGAATGTCTGCACTTAAAATGCTGAAGCAGTGCTGCTGTAGTGCTTCAGTATAGATGCTATCTACACCAACAGAAGAGGTTCTCCCATTTACATAGGTAAGCCACTTCCCTGAGATGGTGGTAGCTAGGTCAACAGTTAGGTGGGTTTACTGATGTAAATTTTCTAATGTAGGGGGAGTGTGATAGGCTTCATTTTCTTGAAAGGGGAAGGGATCAAATTTCAGAAGTTTGGGAGAATGGATGGTTTACTGAATGGTTGTAAAGCTTTGGCTTTTTGAATCCTTCCATTCAAAGCCGACAGCCGTCATGATTTAAATATATTGAAATCTTTCCTCCAAAAAATGCATATAGTTACTTGTTGACCTTTTTCTCGTACGAAAATATCTCACACACACACACACACACACACACACACGTCTAAATCCATAATTTAGGTCTTGGTGGCTTGTTTTTGAAAGACAATATTTTCTTGGGATTTAACATCTTCTTTTAGTGTTTACAGCTTTGTGCTAATGAATGAGAGACAGATAGTGAAATTGAATAGTATATTTTCATTATTTCAAGTTGACTGAAATGCAAACTGTAAATAAGCACTTTTTACAAAACCCTAAGAGCTATAGATGTTTCTATTTTTTAATGCCTTCCTTGCAGATGTATCATGGCAGGACATTTGTAAGGTGGCCACATGGTCTGCAGATTGGCAGAGGCCCTTGGGTTTTTTCGCCTTCCTCTGCAGTGTGAGGCATGGATCACTTGCCGAAGGATTCTCTGCACATTGAAGTCTTTAAACGACAAGTTGAGGACTTCAGTAGCTCAGACATAGGTCAGGGGTTTGTTACAGGAGTGGGTGGGTGAGATTTTGTGGCCTGCATTGTGCAGTAGGTCAGACTAGAACATCATAATGGTCCCTTCTGACCCTAAAGTCTGAGTCCTCTAGCCACATCTTTTCCGCTCACGATTCCGTCACCCCAGCAACAGTGGCAGTGGATGCGGCAGTTGGCCATGCCATCCTACAGACTGACTTCTTGTGAGTCCTTGCACTCACTTCCATGCCGAGCACTGCTGTCTACTCTCTGCAATCCATATAGGGACCATCACTTGAAGGAGAAGGGGAGGCTGCTTACTGTACCTGGAGGTTCTTTGAGATGTGTGGTTCCTATTTGGATTCCAATACCCTCCCTCCATACCCTCTTAGAGCCTTAAACTCACCACGCGGCCGACACACATGAGGGTCAATAGACATTACTACAAACAGTTCCAGTGCATGGCATGCATGCACACCGCCTTTGGAATCCAAATAGGAACGATACATCTTGAAGAACCTCCAGTTACAGTATGCAGCCTCCCCCATCCTATTGAACAGTGTTATACTGTAAAAAGCGACAGAGTCCTGTGGCACCTTATAGACTAACAAAAGTATTGGAGCATAAGCTTAATGTTATACTGTGTTTTCTAAAGTGAGACATACCACATACATTTGTAAAAAGCAGATGCATCTGAAGAAGTGAGGTTCTTACCCATGAAAGCTTATGCTCCCAATACTTCTGTTAGTCTTTAAAGGTGCCACAGGACCCTCTGTTGTTTTTTACAGATTCAGACTAACACGGCTACCCCTCTGATACTTGACACATACATTTGGGATGCTGAGTTGGATAGGGAGAGAGAGGTCCTTAAAAATCATCCCCTTTAGCTGAGGACACATACAGGAATACTGAAACAAGAGTTTTGGGAGAATGCTTAGTTGCCAAGGAGTCTTCCTTTTGGACATGTATTGGCTACTGTCTTGAAATATAAATGGACATGGTCCGGTCAGTGTTTTTATTCACCATATTTAAGCATGTGTGAGCTTGAAAAAAATAAGTTTACTTAAAATAACCTTAAACCCTGATATTGGCTGAAGTATCCATACCCTTTAGTGAGTGGGCCAGAAGAACCATCCTGAGAAAGGGAAGGACCTAGATGAGACAGACCCCACTGAATAGTAAAAGTTTGTTTTCATTTTCCATGTTGGAAACTTTTTTTCCAATAAGCTTTTTCAAGTGTCTATGGCCCAGATTCTCAGTGGTATTTAGGCACCTGATTCCTGTTGAAATCAATACAAGCTAAATATCTTTTGAGGATCTGGGCCCCAGTCTCATTTGTAAGTTACTTTTAAAATGAAATTTTTGTAACAAGTATTTTTGAAAAAGAATGGCTTAGGCTAGCAAGGATGTATGTTGGAAATTATTACTATATTTTGTGACTCTGGAATTGTTTATAAATGAAGAGAATGTGCCTATGCCCAGTGCCCCACCTGTAGAGAAAATCTTTACTGCAAAAAAGATTGACTTCCAGTTTTATTAGCTCAGTTGTCTTGGTGTGTACCCTAAAGTAGAACATTACATACATGCCTTGTGGGGACTGTTAAAGTCATTCCTTAGCATGAGAATCCTACTGACAAGAGTGAGTATGATGTGCATCTATCTAGATTTGTATATTGCTCTCATCACTATGTTATTTGAGCATGTAACAAGGAAAATTTAGGACTGGGAGTGGGTGGGGCACGTGGTGCTCCGCCTGATCTTTGGCTAAACCAGGAATCTCTGTGGGATTGCTCCAGCCAATGTAATTTAGTAGATTGAGGTGGTCAGCTCAGGATCAGAGGAAAGAAAGGTGTCTTAGAGACAACTTTTTCCCAGCTGCATTCTATGTAAGCTTGGCTCAGTTGAGGACTAAGCCCTTAGTATCTGCCATGCTGCTTCAGTTCGCATTTTGAAAACTGCCACATCCTGTCATAGAAATCAATGAGCCAGTATAACCTGAAGGAAGTACAAGGCTAAGATTAAAGTAACCTGTGCCCTGCCTTCTCCCCTCCAGTTTAGAAGTGAAACTGGGCTGACTTGGTGCCCTTAGCCTGACTATCCATTGCCATCATTCCTGGACTCCTTAGGCTCCCTCATAGGTACCAAATGATCCAAACATAATTCAGATTCTGTTAGTGTGTGTTCCCATTCGCAAACTGATTCAATCCCCACTGAGCAGGGAGGCTTGTAATGCACTAGGTCCTAATCTCTCTCATGCGCACAGCTCAGACTTCAGTGGTGGGCCAACTGTCCTAAATTGCTCCCTACTCCCACAACATTCACCCACTGGCATTCTGTCAGCCTGAACTATGTAATGAGAGGAGGCATCGAGGACAGCTGCTGCTGCTGACTTATCGCTCAGTCCTGTACACAGTACCCTGCTATAAAATTCTGAGCTGAATCAAGTAAGATTTACTGATGCAAAATCAGGATGAGGACTTTAGGAAATGTGTGGCTCCTTATAGTATGAAATAAATTATATATTCTATTTGTCTACATATATAAAGGTATATTTATTGGAAGACAGGTTGTAACTGCGAGTTACAACCTTGAAGCAAGCTTCTCTTATAAACCCAAACGTAATGCACCCATCTAATTTCATCAAAATGAAATAAATCCGTCTGACATAGTACATTACACATCTTACCTAAATTCTGTCCTTATTTTGGACAGTTTGGTTCAAATTGGGCAAAAGTTGTTGTAGAGGCATTCTGGAAATCTGAGGGTTCAGTATATGACGAGCCTTTCAATTAAGATAATATTTTTCTAATGCTTTTTTTTCTCTGTCCCTCCTCCCCGCATCTCTGAAAGAGGTTTGCCCTGCAAATTACAATTTATTTATTTATTTTTGGTAGCCTTGATCCAAATTGGTGCCTTTTAATGTTTTAGGAAAGTTGTGAGAGGGAATTATAAAGATATAGAGTAACAAAGAGTCCTGTGGCACCTTATAGACTAACAGACGTATTGGAGCATAAGCTTTCGTGGGTGAATACCCACTTCATGAGACGCATTCCCACGAAAGCTTATGCTCCAATACGTCTGTTAGTCTATAAGGTGCCACAGGACTCTTAGTCTGGATCTGTAAAAAGCAACAAACACGATTACCCCTCTGATACAAAGATATAGAGCTGATACAAATAACTATTGCTGTGGTGCAATTATACCTGTTAATATATGTTTGCAGTAAAAATGTATACATTATAAATACGCTATACGTGGTCTGGGTGACATGAGCAGAGGCATGGAGGAGAGAGCCTGAGCTCAGGGACTCCACTGGGGAAGAAGAAAAGAATATGGGAGGAGAGAGCATCTCTGATCTGAACTCAAGTGCACCACATGGGGAGAGGAGACTATTCTAAATCCAATCCCTTTAGCCTCTGGCTCTCCCCATTAGTGCAAAATTCACAGGCAAATTTAAGTGTTTAAAGTAGGACTGTCAATTATTTGCAGTTAACTCAAATGATTAACACAAAACAAGTTAACTAGATTTTTTAAAAATTGCAATTAATTGCAGTTTTAATAATACTGTTACATTTAAATTGGTATTTTATTATTATAAATATGTTTGGATGTTTTTGGATGTTTTTCTAAATTTTCAAATGTAGTGATTTCAATTACAATACAGAATACAACGTATTTTTATTATTATTTTGATTACAAATATTTGCCCTGTTAAAAAAAAAAAAAAAAAAAAGGAAATAGTATTTTTTCAACTCACCTCATACAAGTACTGAAGTGCAATCTCTTTCTTGTAAAAGTGCAACTTACAAATGTAGAATTATAATATTTTTTTACATAACTACACTTAAAACCAAAACAATGTAAAACTTTAGAGCCTACAAGTCCATTCAGTCCTACTTCTCGTTCAGCCAATCGCTAAGACAAACAAGTCTGTTTACATTTACAGGAGATAATGCTGTCCGCCCCTTAATTACAATGTCACCAGAAAGTCAGAAGAGGCGTTTGCGTGGCACTGTTTTAGCTGGCATTGCAAGGTATTTATATGCCAGATATGCTAAACATTCATATGTCCCTTCATCCTTTGACCACCATTCCAGAGGACATGCTTCCATGCTGAATTTAAATTGGTATTCTATTATTGTTTAACAGTGCAATTAAAACTGTGATTAATCGCAACTATTTATTTTTAATCTCACGATTAATTGTGATTATTTTTTTAATCATTTGGCAGCCCTAGTTTAAAGTTTAATCTCCCAGGATGCACCATCTGAGCTTCTGTTTTGCATGAGGGACTGTGCTGTTGTGGGCAACTGGAGCTGGAAGGCAGTGTGCACAGAGCAGTGGTTGAAGGCATTAAACCTGATGGGGGGAGGAATTATATGAGGAGTTGCCTTCCAAGCAGAGTGTGTGACAGAGATGTAAGTATATGTGGTTGGGTGTTGGTTGTAGTCTGGATTAACACCCTTTTGCACCCTTTCCACCTTAAAAAAACTGTTTTTTTTTTTTTTAAGGGAACCATGCAAACAAACAAACAAACAAAAATTCTGGGGGGAAGACCAGGTTGAGTCATTTTTTTCCACCCCAAAGCTGGGCGGGACGAGGATCTGACTCCACAGATGAGTTCAGTTCCCATCCTCCCAAAAGTCCCCCAGCAGCACCATGTCCCATGTATATCTGAAAGTCTGTGTGTGCAATTTTGTGTGTATGGTTGTCTGTCCATGTGTGTGTCTGTGTAAAGCATGTCCCCGCAGTGTCCTCCTTACAAGGTTGTGTCCTGTGTCACATCACCCCCAGCACTCTGTATTCACCTTTGGTCTCTGTTCAATCTCCCCAGCAGGCCATATCTGTCTCCCTCCCAGCCATACCTTTCTTCCTTAACAGGGAAGGGGCTGCTTGTCTCTGTCTCATGCTATGTGCTGCAGTCCTCTGGGGAGAGGGTTGGAGGAGAAAAGCAGGTCTCTTCTCTCTGGCTCCTCCTGCAGTCTGAAGTGATATTGTCTATATGCTAGGGAACTGAGCTTTTCATTTCTACTCCTCAGCTGTCAGGTAGTGCTGAGATAGCTGCTGCTGCACAGAGCGGCATTTGGGAAATTAGAAATGGTCTCCCTTTCCCTTTCTTGCATCCCTGCTATCACCGATACAAATTTACAGGGGGGAAAAGACATCACAGCTCCCCCACCTGTACCTGAAACTTCTAGGGGAAATGTCCACATTAACCTCTCCTAGCGGTTGTGCCTGTGGGACAAATGTACGTGTAACATATATTGGTCACTTCAAATTGATAGTGTCTTTTAAAAAGACTCTTCTCCAGTTTTTGCTGAAGAGGGGCTTTCTGTAGTTTGATTAGTCTCCACCTAAAACTAGAAACCACAAGAATAATCTGCAAAATAATCAATGATGTTACAATAAAATGAGACACGGTTCACTAATCAAATCTGTAAAAGTTGACAGCCTCTTTTGTAATGCATGCCTCTCTTGTGCTTGATTCTCCCTGTCTGCTGACTTCTCTCCTGCCAGTCTTCCTGAGTCTTTGGAGTTTTCCATCCTCTTCTCTTTGGCAGCTTTGTGTTTGGCACAAAATGCCCTTTTAGTTCTTGCACCCTTGCCCATCTCCTCCTTTTCTTTAGATCACGTTAATTAAATGCCATAACAACTAACCTTCACCTTGAAAACCCAGTTTAAATCTGTGTCTTCAGCTTCTCGTGATAGGATATAGTTCATTAGACTAAGTCTAAGAACTATGATGAATAGGAGAGGGATTACTTTACATGGACAATATAAATGTATCACCTACAATGCTTGGCCAACTCAAACTTTCAATGGCAATCTCTAAATTAGTGACAGAGTGTGTACGTCCGTGTCTGTCCGTGTGTAAAGCATGTCCCCTCTGTGTCCTCCCTAAAAGACCATGAGACTACAGGGCAGGAGTTCAAAGGTCGGTTCCTAGTTATGCCACTGACTTGCTTTTAGCCTTTGGCCTCACATCAATTTCTGTCTGTTAAAATGGAAATAAAGGGAAGCTTAATTTACTAAGTTCTTTAAAGCACATTGAGATTTGTGGGTGAAATAAGCTATCAAAATGCAAAGTGTAATTAATATTACAGAATTTAAACATGTGACTGGGATTTGTATGTGCATTAAGGCCCAACCCAACAAAAGATGTAATCACAGGCTTAATATTAAGATCCCAAGTAATTGCATTCAAGTCAATGAGACCACTCCAGTTCTTAAAGTTAAGAACATGCTAAAGTGCTTTTCTGGCTCAGGACCTAAATCGTACGTAGGCATACTCTGTGTTTTTATGTGTAAGAATAAAGAACTATGGGGTTAGAAACAAAATCCAGTGATAGTGAATGGATGCCCCTCAGGTTGCAGAGCAATGAATAGTAGAACACTTCAAGGGGTCAGTACTATTATCAGTATTGTTTAATGTACTAATAATTTGAAGGAAGATATGGACAGTGAGTTGATGAGGTTAGCTGGAGACTCTAGGTTATTTAATTTAGTAAAAGCTATGGAGAATTATGAGGAGCTCCAGATGGATTTAAACACATTGGGGGACTGGTTAAGTGTATGGCAGATTATCTTTAACTTGGAAAAACGTAAAGTAACACAAATTGCCAAAGATGGGCTCTGATTTTATAGGATCCTCTCAGGAAAAAAGCTTACGAGTCATTGGACTAAGTGGACAGCTCAGTGAATATATCTGTATAGATACTGAATAGGATGAGGGAAAGCATGGAGCCTTGAAGGGTCCTGCATATGAGAGTCATGAAGAATGAGGAACAGTTGTCCTCAGTTAGGCTGAGAGGAAAGACCTGAGCAATTTCAGCCTTGCAGATAGAATGGCAGAATTAGGTTGTCAACCATTTCATGTGCCATGGTGAGTCCGAAACATTGAGTAGTGATCTGCTTTCTCCCCCACCCACCTCCAAACTGTGGGCATGAGGAAGTCATTCACCAGAGCGACAAGGGCTGTGTCTCCACCATGTCCTGGCCTGAAGCCTTATTGGGATGGATGTTGGCAACAGAGAGGTGTAGTTGCAGCCTATTTTTAGTTAACTTCTCAATTAACTTGCTTAAAAAAGAGAGATTGGAAACTGAGCAGTAATTTCTGAGATTGCTGGCACTGAGTGCTTATCTATTCAGAGTAAAGGTTAGACTCATGAAGCTCTAAAAGACAAAAATGTGTGCTATAATTGGAAGTTATGGAGCTGCTCAGGGAAGATGGGGTTGGAGGAGAGCTAATGGAAAAGGACTCTCTGCCTCCTATACAGATTAACTCCAAAATTAGAAATATGTCTGCAATATGTCCAAGTCAAGGTTGCTGTGAAAGCCGTAACTATGAATTTTGTGACCTCTACACATTTAATCATAATGCAATCATAATATTGCATTAATATAGTTTGCACTGAAATTTTTATTAATGAAAATAAAAATTCAGTGGCAATTGATGATAAACTGTGATTGCATGAGAGATGGCAATATAAGATTCAGATTACCATGTATATATCTTGAATGTAGGATGTAAAATTTAAATAACTGTGATCAGGGCCAAAGCCTGTAACTGGCATGCAGCTAGGCTACCTGCTGGAATCCTTTTGGGTGGTGGAAGGAAGAAATATTCTTTCTTTGAGCTATCCAAGAACAAGAAAAATCACCTGCAAAATTTCTTATGGCATGACAAATACCTTTTATTTACTTACGGTAATCCAAAATAGCAAACCGAATTTAATTTAACTTTATTTGGTTAAGGAATAAACACCAAAAGCAGAGGTGTAAAATGAAAGTACCTCGCCAACTATAGAAATGCTATCATATTTGTCTTCTCCCAACAAAAGAAACCATTACAAAAAATCTGAATTGTATCAGAGGAATTTGGAAATACTTAAAGTGAATGTGTGACTGATACAAATACAGCAACATTCCATTGGGGATTTTGGAGCTCTGATTGTTTTTTTTCCCCTCTCCCGTTTTACACTACTTCCATCACATGCCTTCTCCATTGGGCACTATTAATGTCAGGACTGTGTCGATCACACTGCAGCAAAACCTTTCTAGATCTCAGCCCTGCTAAGAAATACCTGGGACTGAAGGACCTAGACAAAGGACTCAGACTATCATTTAGGATATGTAAGCCAACAGGTCCCTTCCAGTCCATGACCAAGTTCCCTGTTGTCACATAGAATTCCATCCATATATTTATTAAACTCGAGCTTAAGCTCCCTATGGATCTTTCCCTCTTCTCCTCTCCCTGAGGTAGAAAAGAGAGGATGTTTACTGAACTGAAATGCTGCTGCCAGAGCCATCACTGAAGACTGTAGGCCAGATCCTCAGTTCTGAACAATCCCCCTTACGCTGCTCTGCAGCATGAGAGACCTAACACTACCATAACAAGGCAGCTGGTATTTCCCCATTTTTTAGGGGAATCTCTGGCTGGCATGGCAAGCTTTACACAACTCTGTCACGACCCTTTGGACACAGGGGAGCTCTCGCTGCATAATGGGGTTTCTGGATGGCCAGCATAGAGTTCTAGGCCGAGGCCAGATGGGACCATTGTGATCATCTAGTCTGATCTCCTGTATTACACAGGCCAGAGAGCTTCCCTGAAATAATTCCATTTTGATTAGAGCATATCCTAAACCAATCTTGATTTAAAAATTGCCGGTGATGGCAAACCCATCACAGCTGTTGGTAAATTATTCTAATAGATAATTATCCTCACTGTCAAAATGTTATGACTGTAGCCTTTTACTTTATTTAAGGTTAATTATACTTTATAGCCGCTAGAGCCAAACCTACTAGTTTAAAGTTCAACAGAGTTACCTCTGTTTGTTTTATATTTAGAGTTCATGGGAACACATGAAACCATAGGCAAATAACACATACAACTACAAGTGCATTTATTTGTTAGTAATTTTATTAAAATTACTGACAAAGCTATAAATGTTACAGCATATACAATTTCTAGAGATAAGTATAATGAACCAGTTATACCTACAGACATATTTACATTTTTCTAGATGGTCCTTTTTTGGATTGACCCTTAATACGGGAATGGTTCCTGCTGGAGTTTTACCTAGGAAGCTCAATTTTTCTGTTCTGGGCAACCTTTTTTATACTGTGAATTTGTCTATACCTACATTCTGTGCATGTACATGAAAGTGTCAACCTTCTTTTTCTTATTGGTTTGTGTCCCCTGGAAACACAAGGGACCCTGAATTCTATAGGCTGGGTAGGTTTTTGTTAACATTGATGTACCACCTTTACTCTGTGGTTAGGGCATGTGTTAGAGACAATATTTGTTGTCACAGCATTTTATAATTTAATTTAATCTTTCCAACTATACTTTTGCAATATTACCAGTTGGTACCTCTTTTCCATTATCTTTTGGGTTATTTCTTGGTCATTGACTTGCGCCATTATTTTTGTCTCCAAGGCCCAAAATAGCTAAGGTCTTGCAGGCTTCGGCCTATGGGTTTTTGCATTTCAGCTTCTCTTACTAATGTCTACCACATAGTTCCTTTAAATACTGATCAATCTTATACTTTTATAGTTCTACAAATTAACTCTAATTAACATACAGTGAATATATGTAATATAACATATTGATTAATCAGAACAGAACACGATAAATGGATACTAAACTAAAATCATCAGCCACTTCCCCCCCTCGACAGGGTGTGTGTTATCTTGTTATTAAGAAATGATTAGATAATAAGAACCCTGTTTCATGCATATGACAGTAATGATTAATACCTAAACACATCAATTACATTTGTTATGTGCTAAAGTATTATATGTAATTTAAATTTATGCCTAAAGATTATATGTAACAACTTTATTTGCACGTCATTCTTTTATATTATTAGGGATTGGGGTTGGGTTTTTTTAGGGACTTTTGCAATTGGGGGAGCAATTGCTCCTCTGCATTGTGGTAAATAGTTACAATTATATGGAGCTTTTTGGGACTTGATGTGGACTTAAAACTTATAAAAAATGCAAAGTATAACTTCCTTATGTACTTTTTTATATTAGCTTTGGCTGCTGCTGGGGCTGTGGCAGTTGACAACAAGGGAAAGGAAACAGGCTAAGTTATACGCGGCAGGGGGTTAACCCTTCTTGTGCGTAGTGATTTAAGTTTTCCTTTCATGTGACATAGGGCAAGGATGGTGCACATAGTAAGGATACTGTGACCAGCAATTCATCCTTTTCATTCAATTTTCATTTCTTTAGGTGTAGTATCTTTTGAACTGCCACTATTTAAAGCTTTTTGCGTTATTTATGTTACTAATTTTAATTGTGAATTTTTTTTAACAATTGTTTTAGCTGTAAGGTTAGTGGTGGTATATATGCACGAAAAACTGGAGTACTTTGTTTAGTTAAATCCTGATAATTAGGGTTACTTAGAATAACAGTTATTTTTAAAAGTGGGCATTGGAGATATTGTTGTATGACCAATTGTTGTAGGCACTTGTGGTTTAAAACAAAAATTTGGATTTGTGACCATACATTTACGTTGACCATGCTAGAATTTTTTTTATGATTAGTTACCATGCAATACTGCCCTTCTTTTGCATACGCTATTTGTTCGATAGGATATTTCGATTTAGTTAGTTGTACTGGACATGGTATTTGTGTTGCATTCATGCCAGTAAATCTTGTTGATACCTTTCCAGCTGACTACATAGTGGAGTTATTACCTTAAACACATTATGCTTATAGATTCATTGATGCCCCTTTTGAGAGTAACAAGCCATCTGCAGGACTTTTCGTGTTTGGGTATTGTGATGATACACTATCAGCTTGTTACATGATACACTTGCATTTATTTTTTAGGTGACCTATGGACTGGACGGTAGCTGATTGGTCAAACACATTTTTATCTGGATTGAACACTTTATCTGGGTAGCTATAAAGTGAATGAAACATATAAGGATTGTGACATGTCATAAAGTTTCCTTAAATAACATGTATTATGATTTGGATGTGGTGTCACAGATCCCAAGTTTTTTATTGCCCCGAATGATTTTTTTTTTTTTTTTTTACAGTTCATTTGGCATTTAACTTTTTTTTTCTCACTTTTGAATACATTATGGGCAATACCAATTTAAAATGTGCTGGTTTTTAATTAATTTTGGTACCTTTTTAGTTTTAAGAACAGTAAGGCATTCTTAATAGTATTGATTACTTATTTTTTATATGCTGAACAAATAATTTTTTCCCAAGATAATGATTTTTGTTCTGATCATTATTAAAGTTTACCAATTGATTGATTTTTTTTTTTAGTTTTATTAAACAATTTAGTGATTTCATGCACATTATATACTATAAATAGTTCCTTGGTTGGTAAGCCATAAATTCCTTTTAACATTGAATTAATTTCTTGATTAGCTTCTTCCTGAATTACATAATTGATATGCTTTTTTAATTTTTTTAACATTCACTTTATTCCAAATTGACATGTCGGTATGAAACAATCCTGTAATACTATTTAGAATTTCCAAAGTATTTGTTTTTTGTTTTCTTTTAGGAGCATACAGATTACTGTGTATCTCCAAACCCAAATTATCAATGTCCTGTACCAGTTGTTGATAAGCAGTAATCTTATCCACAAGGAGTACTGGAAAAAAAGATGCCACTTGGGTGTCTTTACAATAACAAAATTAGCTCATTTGCCAATGAGATAAATTTAACACAACAGGGATATGCATGAATTGTACTTGATTGGTTAATACCCCTGACATAGGTGTGGCAGTGAGACCACTAACAGGGCTTTTCTGCAATTCTGGACATTCCACTGAATTCTGTGAATTATGCGTTTGGTTTTTTTTTCACTATTATTGCCTGTACCTCCACTTTGAATTATAATAACTTTGACTTTATCCAAAACCTTAATTTCGATACAGGCTTCTTTCTTATTTTTATGATTTAGATTGTATATGATTATTGCTTCACATTTTACCGAGCTTTGACATTTGATTTTTTTCCCCATGATTCATACTGAATTCCATTACTGATTGACAAAAAGTGATTTTTCCCTGGAATATATGTTTTACATTCTTCCCTCCTAGATTCCTCCAGGAAGGGGGAGATTTGTTTCCAATTTACATAAGGCATGTATTCATTTTCTCTTATATTATATGCAAGAATAATATGTTTCCCTATTATTTCTTTAACATGTTGGTAAAATTTGTTATGAGTGGTTTGATGAAGTGTTTGGCTGCCTAATTTTTTTTTGGGGGGGGGGGGGAAATAGTGTACATACCTTTCTCCACGCATTTGAACCTTCAGTGGGAAATGTTTCCATAATACCAATTTTTGCCCTTCTTTTAAGACCATATGTAATCCCAATTTTTACAAACCTGACATATGATTTGGTACCTTATGCATTGTTACAGTTGTACTATTAGTCCATCCAGTAAACAAAGTTTTATTTTGAGTTTTAGATATAAACAGTTCATGGTTTGGTTGATAATTCCATTTAAAGAAAATTTTAGTTGCCAGGCATGGTATTTCAAATTGATCTTGGCCTGGTTTCGTTCTTTTTCATACCCAATTTACTGTTATTTGCAAATCTTTAGCTTCAATAGGCAAATTTGAGTTCTGTCTCAATGCAACATTTTGATTTACACTAACGGTTTGTGTTTCTTGTGGTGAAAGTTGTGATTCAGTTTGGATGGCAGCATTCAAGCAGAAGTATAGGATTAGTGTCGTTGAGCTTTGCATTTTTTCTAGTTTCTGTTGCTGGGATGATTGTACTGGCTTTCTTGCGCAATTATTGTTGCTGCGCCTGTGGAGAGAGATTTTTTTTCCCAGCACAGTTTCAACAGATTTGCATAGTAGAATTTATTAACTTTTTTGTTTCCCTGTAAGATTCTAATTTTATACACTGAGGTAAATGCCTGTAACAGGAGGGCACAGCAGTGAGCCCGGAAAGGCACTAAGGAACCCCAGAGGGGGCTGCTGTAACGGGAGGGCACAGCAGTGAGGTTGGAGAGGTGCTAAGGGACCCAGCGGAGGCTGCTGTAATGGAAGGGTGCTAAGGGACCCTGGCAAGGTGCTAGGGGACCCTAGCGGGGGCCGATGAAAATCCTGAGTCACTAGCTTTGGTTCACTCCCCTAGGATCTCAACAACTTCATGGAGAAGCTGATGATGGCGAACCTGTATGCCCCCCCTCCCCCAACAGTGTCATGAAGTGTAAAGCCGGGGAGATAGCAGGTGCGAGGGGGTGGGGAAGGGGAGTGTCAGGGGCTTTCCTGGGTGGACCTTGGGGAATCAGAAGCTATTGGAAGCAGTGTGTCACCTCTTCCTGTGAAATCAGCCTGTCTCCTCAGGCAAAGCAATTCCCAGACTCTCCTGGCTCCACCTCTGTGGTGCTAACAGTCCAACTGCTTCTGGTGCTTGTATAAGGCGCTGCCGTGCCCAGGGCTGGGGGCCCTGGAGTATACCTGCTGCGGGCAGGCTACACCCTCCTTGCTCATTCTCACCCCTGCTTCCACGCACCCTGTTTGATTGCTTCACACAATGCACAGTCAACCTATGGAACTCTTTGCCAGAGGATGTTGTGAAGGCCAAAACTATAACGGTTCAAAAAAAACCCTAGACAAATTCATGGAGGATAGGTCCATCAGTAGCTATTAGCTAGGATGGGCAGGGATGGTGTCCCTAGCCTCTGTTTGCCAGAAGCTGGGAATGCATGACAGAGGATGAATCTCTTGATGATTACCTGTTCTGTTCACTCTCTCTGGGGCACCTGGCATTGGCCACTGTCAGAAGACACAATACTGGGCTAGATGGACCTTTGGTCTCACCCAGTATGGCCGCTCTCATCTTCTTATGTTCTTCTGAGGTACTGAGTCTATTCACAATAACATGTGGCCCAGTCCATTGATGGAAAATTGTGTTCAGGTACAGCATAAGATGGTCTCCAATTTCCCAAGCATTTTCTCTTTGATTCTTATTAAAATAGGTTTTGCCTTTTGTTTGAATTTTTCCAATTTGACAGCTACCTGCAAGTGGATCTGATTTGAATGTTTTTGTAATGCTTGCAGATAGGTTTTTAGTTTGATTTTCTTTAGCTGTGTGCCACTGGTATGCCACAAAAGATGTTTAGGCATTGGCATAGTTTGTCCAGTTATTACATCAAATAGTGTATGAGCTGTGGAGGCAGCTGGAGTCACCCTGAGTGCCATTAAAATGAGCGAAATTAGGGTGTTCCTATTGTGTCATCTACCTGTGTTCGCAGCATGAGTTTGATGGTGCGATTTGTTGACTCTACCATCCCTGATGATTGAGGTCTGTATGAAATATGCAATTTTTGTTGCACTTCCAACAATTGTAGGCATTTTTGGAACACTTGTCCAGTAAAAATGTGTTCCTCTGTCTGACACTATCCTAGCAGGGAGTTCCCAGCAAGAAGACTTGTTTCATTAAGATTTTTGCTGTAGCCAAAGCAGTGTTTGCTTTTAAAGGAAATGCTTCTCCCAATTTAGAGAATGGATCAATGATGACCAAAAGGTATGGGTTTCCTCTTTGAGTTTTTGATAAAGGTCTCACAAAATTAATTTGCAAAGCTTGCCATGGACCTTTATACATTTGAGATATTAAGGAAGCATTCTTTTTTGTGGGGATAGGATTGTTTTGTTCACAGACCAAACAATTTTCACAATATTATTGCACATCTATTTTCATGCATGGCCACCAACCCACGGAGGTGAGGCGCTGCATGGTTTTATTTACCCCTTGATGTTGTCCCGAAGGTGTGTCATGGACCAAGTAGATCTGTCATTTTCCTGCACAACTGGGATGGGACTACCCACACTGGAAAATGCTCTTCGAGATACATCAATATACCCTTATTTATATATAACTCTGATTTGTACTTTTGACATAGGGAATCTTGTGATAGGGAACTTCAAGCTGTTTGTTCTCTGCTTTTGACAATTGTCTGATTCTTTGCCTGCAAAGTTTTTAGATCTGGTACCCCTGTGTTGAATTGGTCTTTTGCTGCTCCGACTGGGATCAAATTTGAATTTGCCATGGGATCTATTTGCCTGGGTTTCTCCCATAAAATTCCACTACAGGCTTCTTTTTTGGCTAACAAATCAGCATGATGATTTTCCTGAGCATATGGCCCTATTTTACTATGAGCTTGCATCTTTTGAATTATGCGTTGCTGTTCTGGAGTGAATACTTGTACGGCCAGTTTGACAATATATTGTAAAAATGATGTATATTTAAGTTGAGCTCCATCTGAGGATGTAAATTCATAAGCATCCCATACTGGTAAAAAAAATCTAAGTGAATTACATCCTCAAGCTGAATCTGAAAAAATAATTAAGGGGTGGTTCTCTTTAGTGATAGATAGTTTTGGCACTGTTACAATACACATGCTACTGCTGCAAGTTTCACATATTGAGCAGGATGTGGAGCACATGAGTGTGATACTTTCCAAACCATATCAGTTTCCCTCAGATTTACTTATCCACTCTACCAATGTCCAGATTATTTGATTTTGGAGAGATACCATCATTTCCTTTGATTATGATAGCTGGATTCGTCAATGAAAAAGCAATAAGATTCTGTGATTGTTATATGGGATGGCATTAATGTGAAGAATTGATTTAAGAGTTTCTTTTGATCTATATTTGGACACACATGATGGTTTTCAGAATATAACAGAGCATCTGGCAATGGAGATTGAATCTGAACTGGGGTCACTGTTGTATCTTTGCCCTGCAATAACAAGGTACAGTGTGCCAGTTGAGCATTAGACACTTGTTCATCTTTGACTTGATTAGAAAGCAAGAACATAGAATGCAAGACTATTGGATTTAAGCCAATCAAAAATGAAAAAAGTTGGATTGCCCAGTTGGTGGCTAACAAGTACTTCTTGCAAGTGGAATATTTAAGTTTCACTGGACTCATTTTTCTGGAAGCATATGCCACTGGTTTGATTGTTCCATGTTTCTCTTGAGAAGCTGTTGCTGCAAGTGCAGTTGTGCTCACAGATACATCTAGATGCTATGGTTTGCTGGGATCTGGGGTCATCAGCACAGGTGCCTGCATTATTGGTTGCTTTAACTTGATGAATGCATTTACATGCTGTTCAGACCCAAGCAACTCCCTTTTTCAAGAGATTATAGAGTGGACCTGCAATGTGAGCAAAGTTAGCGATGATGTCCTGATGGTATTCTGCTAAGCCTGAAAAAGAGCGTAAAGAAGTTATGTCAGTGGGCACAGGCAATTCCCGAATTACATTCACCTTCTGTTGGGCAGGTGTTCGACCTTCTTGAGACCACGTGATGCCTAAAAAAGAAACTTCTGAGACCATTAGTTGTACCTTTGTTGTGTTGCACTTCGTCCTGCTTCCTTAGCACTGTGTCACTCTGAGAGCAGAAGTGGGGGCCTGCAAGGATTTTAAAAATTAATACTTGCCACTCCAGGCTTGTATTACACTCCCAAGGTTACAGCTTTTCTCTGACTTTGGCTTGGTAAATGCTACCACCACTCAAATGCAAAAAAACCTCCTTTGAACTCAGGAAGGAGCACTGGAGAATTCCTCCCTGTAGGGTACCCTCAAGCCCTTTCACTCCTCCTCCAGGGAACAGCTGAGAAAGAAAACAAAGGAAATTAGCTGTGGCTACCAGCTGATCAAACAACATGCACAAACCTCTTAGGACACCAAAAATCCAATTCTGTTCTTTAAAAAGCTAAATGTTATTAAAAACAAAAAGAAAGAAAATATATCTGGAACTTAGACTTTTGCTAGATTTTAAAAGAGCAATTCCAAAAATCAAGCACTCAAAATAGCTTTCTTGGGGTTTCAACTTAAAGGTTTCAAGCAAATAAAAGCATCTGGAGTTAGCACAGTGGAGATCCACAAGCCTTAAAAAATAAACAGAAAGAAACCTGATCGCTTCTAGCTAAACATTCTGATTTACTTACACCTTTGGGTTGTTAAAAGTAGTTTTAGATATGATCTGGTTCAAACTTTACACAGCATTCCTGCTGCCCCATCTCTTCAGCACAGAGAACAACAGACAAAGGGAAAGTTGCTTTCCCAATTTTAAAAGTTCTGCCCAATCCTTTTCTTTTACCTGTGGGCTTGTTAACCCTTTACAGGTAAAGCAAGAAGAGAACAGACACCAAGAGGGATTTTATACCTAACTGGCTCACTGGGTGTCCATCAAAGGAAGCTACTCTCCCCCCACCACCCCCTTCATGTATCACACACTGTAAGGTCTGGCCTGATCCAGAAAAGGATATTGCTTCTGTGGGGGAAAATTTTCTCCTGAAATTTTAAGTTACATCCATCATTTCACATTCCCGCTTGTATTTAGCAAAAGCAACAACATGCTTAGTTACTAATGCCTGCACATTAGTTCTCCCTTTTGCAATGTTTTCTATGATATACATTCTTGGTTTAGTTACAGTTGAAACAATGTCACAAATGCAAATGACAACAGGTTGATTGTCTAATGCCTGTACTGTTAAGCATAGCAAGCGATTGGTCAAATCTATAAGGCATCCATGTTTCCTCAGAAAATATACTTACAGTAAATTGTAGGGTTCTTTCAAATTTGCTAGTGCAAATACATGTTTTATGTCCCCCTTTTTTATGTCCCTTATTTCTGTCGCTACTGATTTTGATAACTCAGCTGTGATCTGGTTACTTGCAAATGTTGCTAACGCTCTGGGTTGTCCTGATAATAAAGGGGATGATTTTGGATTTTTATCATTGATTGAGGCTTCAATGTCAATAATAAAAAATGGCAGCCCCTCACCATTGTTGATACTGTGGGTTTCCCATTTACATCTTTTTCTAAAGAGGCTACAAATTTGCATGGGGCCTTTTGGCGTCACCCATTCTGTTTTGTTGGATTTACATTTTTTTCCGCTTGGTCGTTCTCATACTCCATGCATGGAGTTGAAATCCAGAATGCCAGTTCAGTTGTTACGGCAATGGGTTGAGGTGGGGTGTGTTGGTTGTTCAATATCCTGGAATTCATTTGCTGCTGTATTTTTTGCATTTCACACTTGTGAGAATCTAGTGTTTTCCCTATTTGACGGAGTTCTTTAATAATTATGTCCATTATAGGACTAGGGGGTCGACGAGTCAGGATTCTCAGGTGAGAGTGCTAGCGATTCATGTCAGACATGAATTGTTTCCTGCTTGTGGTTGGTGAAGATGGTAAGGAGCATGTCCCTATTCCTTTATTCGTGTTTCTAGGGTCATAGTATCTGGGATTTTGAATTTGAGGACATCGTGGTATGCCCCCCCCCCTTGGGTATGATCTGATTTTAATATTATTATCCAACCCTGTTGGACCAGGTGATTGTCCTTATGTCATAGTTTGTAGGCCTTCTACTTTAATTACTGGTTTACCTGAGGCTTCTTGAGCAACTGCTATAGGAGGGTGAGTTCTTTTGGAACCCTTCTGTTGGGTTTGAATATAGGCTTTAGACAACAAATCCAGCACTTCTGGAAGAGTGCTCCTGGGGTTGACATGCATTATTACTTTACCCCGAACTGCTTCTAAAGAATTGTTAACAAGCAAATTAATATACTGTGGTTCTGTTTCCTTTCCAGGCATTTCATTAGATATCCAAGCTGAAGAAAATTTATTATGAAATTCATGCAGTGACTCACCATCACGTTGCTTCATGTTAGCTACCAAAGTAACTCCTGGTCTGGATGCATATTTCTTTCTAACAGTCGCACAGTGTTTTTGAATGATTTTTTTTCCCCTTCTTGAAATTTTGGTGGCAATGTATTCCATAAGGCTCTGTCCACAGTTAACTGTAGAATCTTATCCAAATTCTCTTAATCTAACAGCAACAGTTTCACTACTGTTTCTAAATGTGCTGTGGGGGCAGCCACTGGGTCTCCTTTTTTCATCAGCACTACCATTTTTGCAATGGCTTCTAAGGTTTTTACATGTGTTACCATGGCTGTTGGAGAGACATGTTTACTGGATTCTACTGGTTCCACATTAGGAATTGATTGATTCTTCTCCTTCATGGTTATATTGGGGAGTCTAGGTTTCTTTTTCTCTAGAGGAATTGGTATCTCCCAACTTTGGGCAACTTTAACAGTAGATAATTTAGATGTAGGGTTTTGCTGTAACCCTTTACATTTTCTTTTGCCTTGGGTAGGTGCCTGTACCTTAGGAAGGTTTGGCACTGGCATAGGTTTCTGTGGAGATTCTGATTTTGGCTCTAAAGTGGCATGGGGTACAGTGGGCACATCAGATTCAAAATGAAATATGCCACTTGTTCTTTTCATTATTCCTTCTGATTCAGTTGACTTCAAGATATCAAAAATACTTGCTGGAATTTCAGGTTGCAAAGACTTTTGTCTTTCCTGAGAGGTACTGATATCTAAGATTGCCTTCTTACAGGCCTTCACAGCAACTTTTATAGTTCCCTGAGTTTCTTGTAACAAACAGCACAATTGCAGATGGGTTTGTTACAGGTCTGGCTTACTCATTCTTTGTCCCTCTTTCTTCTCACTCTCACAACAGCTACTAATTGCTCTTCGTTTCATTTCTTGTCTTAAACCTGCAATATTCAATTTCTTATCAAAACTTCCATCAAAACGTTTTACAACTTATTTTTTCCTTGCTTCACTACTGACAGTTTCTTCAAATCCCCCATTCTCTCCCTCCGAATCTTCTGTGTCTGATACTTCCTCTATTCTTAGCTCTCCACATTGTTCAGTTTCCTGTTGTTCTTCCTGTCTGAGTTTAGCTCTCAATCTGGTAAGTAGGGGTAAAATTCTACCTCCACGTTGTTGTTCTTCCCCAGGTTCCACCACAGCTACTGGAATATCTGGAATTATATTTACAACATATAGAGGTGGCAACTCCCAGGGGCAGCAGGTTTGTAGAAATTTTGGTGGTGCCCAGAGCCCACTTCCCCCCAACTCCATCCCCCACCTGCCTAAGGCTCTGGGAGGGAGCATGGGGGCCGGAGGGGGGAATGTAGGAAGGGGGTGGGGGTGCAGGCTCTGGGAGGGTGTGGGGAGGGTGCGGCGCTTACCTAGGGCTCCTAGGCAGGGTGGGCCGAGGGGGCCTCCGTGTGCTGCTACCCCCAGGCACTACCTCCACAGCTTCCTATTGGCCGCAGGGGCGCTTGGGGCGGGACACAAACCCACCCTGCCCAGGTGCCGCAGGGAGAGGCCGGCAGCCACGGGGAGCGAGCAGGCAGGAAGCTGCTCAGCTCCGCTGAGCTGCCGGTGGTGAGTGGGGGCCCCAGGCTGTTTTAAATGGTCCGGGGGACACGGGGGAGGGGGCACCCAGGGGCAGAAGGCGGGAGCTGGGCCCCTGGTGCCTGGGCGCCGGAATATTCCTGGTGCGCAGGCACCATGGGCCCATAGAACTCGCCGCCCATGGTAACTCTATCTCCATACAGTTATCCTCCTCATCTACTCACATCTCCTCATGTTCACCTTCAATATTGATTACCTGACGTGACATTCTGGAGGATATGTATTAAGTTTGTTCTAATACCTGTGTTCTGTGAGCCAGCTCTGCTATTCTCACTTCTTGCCCAAATGAACGTCCCTGACCCATTGCTCTGTCTCTCCACATCAGAATTTCATAACCAGCTTTTTGTAACTGTTGCTTGCTGTAGCTTAGGTGTCTTGCCAAACTGTCCCTTTGATCCAGGAGTATGGAATTTACTTCTCTTGTCCTACTAAGTTGTTCTCTCAATGTGTCACTAGTCTCCTGCTCTCTGGACAAGGCTTGTCTTGTCTCTTACAGTTGCTTTCTTTTAAATCTTCTCCCCAGGATGTTACATGCCAGATATACAGAATCCACGGCTATTCCTTTCACTTCTTGAACTCTTTTCTTTTCTTTTTCCCCTCTCAAAGAGGGAACACGTTAAATTCCAAGGATATCTATGGGCCCAGAGGATGCCATTGCTTGGTTTTCTAACTAATCCTCCCCCATGGGTTTTGATGTAGTTTCGCACAAAGGCCTCCAAGGACATTTGTGGGTCTATTAAAACACATGCCTGAACAGATAATTTATTCTGTTCCATACTTTCCTTAGAAAAATTATAGAAGGCATCTCTTCCTTGCTCCTGATAAATATCTTATAGGGATTTCTCTATTTGAGAAGGGCTTGTGGCGCTTGCTTCTCCTGTAGCTGTTTTACAGCTGGAGTACACCGAGAGGCGGGGCGGTGACCAAGGTAACCCCACAAAGTTTTACTTGATCCTCCATCGGCGATGCAGTCCAGAGGAGTATAAAATTCATGGAGCTTATTAACAGATTTGGGGAGTTTATGACTTGCAGTTGAGGGTGGAATATCTGACTCACTCTGATAGGGTTTCTACCCATAAGAGAGTGCTAGAATCCTTTTACACAACTGCGGTCTCACTATTTCTTTCCCCTGAGCTCAATTCTTACAACATCAGACAGGTAGACAAACAAAACAACATAAAATGCAAACAAGCATAAGCGAAACAGGAAGTCTCCATTTTAGTTCATTATGACTTTTGATCTCTATATATTTTTTTCTCAAACTTTTGTTTCTTATTGGTTTTGTGTGTTTTCTATGGCCCTGCTATTGGACACCAAATCTGTAGCCTTTTATTTTATTTAAGATTAATCATACTTCAGTGAGTTTGGTTCTGGCAATTAGAGTCTTAAGTTCAACAGAGTTTCCTCTGTTTGTTTTATATTTCAAGTTCATAGGAACACATGAAACCATAGGCAAATAACACATACAATTACAAGAGCATTTACCTTTTAGTAATTTTATTAAAGTTACCGACAAAGCTATAAATGTTACAGCATATACAGTTCCTAAAGATAAGTATAATGGACCAGTTATACCTACAGACATACTCACATCCTCCTAGATGGTGTTAGTCTGTTGGCCCTCTCATGGATTGACCATCAGTACGTGAGTGGTTCCTGCTGGAGTTCCCCTAGAAAGCTCAATTTTCCTGTTCTGGGCAATCTTTTTTATACTGTGATTTTTTTCTATACCTACATTCTGTGCATGTATATGAAAGTGTCAACCCTCTTTTTCTTATTGGTTTGTGTCCCCTGGAAACACAAGGGACGCCGAATTCTATAGGCTGGGTAGGTTTTTATTAACATCGATGTACCACCTTTATTCTGAGGTTAGGGCCTGTGTTAGAGACAATATTTGTTGTCACAGCATTTTATAATTTAATTTAATCTTTCCAGCTATACTTTTGCAATATTACCAGTTGGTACCTCTTTTCCATTATCTTTTGGGTTATTTCTTGGTCATTGACTTGCGCCATTATTTTTTGTCTCCAAGACCCAAAATAGTTAAGCTAAGGTCTTGAGGCTTCGGCCTATGGGTTTTTGCGTTTCAGCTTCTCTTACTAATGTCTACCACATAGTTCCTTTAAATACTGATCAATCTTATACTTTCATAATCCTACAAATTAACTCTAATTAACATACAGTGAATATATGTAGTATAACCTATCATCACATGATAAATAAATAAATGGATACTAAACTAAAATCATTGGCTGCATGACTTATTTCCAGTCTGAATTTGTGTAGTTTCAACTTCCAGCCACTGGAACATGTTATACCTGAAGAGCCCATTAGCAGATATTTGTTCCCCTCGCAGGTACTTATAGACTGATCAAGTAATCCTTTATCCTTCTGTTTAAGCTAAATAAATGAAGATCCCTGAGTTTATCACTAGAAGACATGTTTTCTAATCCTATGATAATTCTTGTGGCTCTTCTCTGAATCCTCTCCAATTTATCAACATCCTTATTGAACTGTGGGCACCAGAACTGGACACTGTATTCTAGCAGCGGTCACACCAGTGCCAAATACAGAGGTTAAAATAACCTCTCAATTCTTATTTGAGATCTCCCTATTTATGCATCCCAAGATTCCATTAGCTCTTTTGGCTACAGCTTTGCACTGAGAAATCATATTCAGCTGATTATCCACCCATATCCCTAAATCTTTTTCAGAGTCGCTGCTTCCCAGGATAGAGTCCTCCATCTTGTAAGTATGGCCTGTATTCTTTGTTCCTAGATGTATACATTTATATTTAGCTGTATTAAAATGCATACTATTTGCTTGTGCCCAGCTTACCAAATGATCCAGATCACTCTGTATCAGTGATCTGTCCTCTTCATGATTTACTACTCCCCCAGTAGTGACCATGTTTGTGTCATCTGTAAACTTTATCAGTGATAAGTTAGGGCAGCTGGCGCTGAACTGGCTTCTATCTGCCTTAAGACTGGGGTGTGCAAAAATGGTTTAAAACCACATTTTCCCTCGTCCTTTCCAGTTCTGTGCTAAGTCTGGGACAAAGGGACTACTAGTGTAAGTAAGAAGTGTGTGTGTGTGTGTGTGTGTGTGTAGGTTTGGGCTCTTACATGTGTCTCATTTGTTCATTGTTTTTCTCTTTCATTTTCCTGCTCTATTTCTTTCTAATCTTTTTCAGAATTTGCAATTGTTTATTTATATCCTTCCATTACCAGCTCTTCTCTGTGGTCTATTTAATCTCTGGTTTACTTTTATTTTTCACTTCCCTTTCAGGGTTTTAATGTATTTATTTCATTTCAGTTTTTCCCTCTTTCCGCCTCTCTTCCATTATAATAATTTATTAGGAATATTTTATTTTAATTATTCTTTTATTACTGTTGCCTCCCTTAGTTATGGTGCCTTTATGTTTTTTTATAGAACTGTGTTTACGGATTTCTTTTTCCCCTGTTAAAATATACCCTAGAAAGCTGGGCACATTTGAAGAGTAACTGCCACAGGGTGGCAGTTGGAAGGGTCTGAACACACTGGAGGCTGAACTAAAGCCCACCAGGGTGGGTGTGGAAGAAGACAGGAAAGATTAAGGGCTGAGGGTGTTTCTGTTTATGCTCCCACCCCAGCTCTGGACACCTAGTAATATACTGGGGCCAATTCAGAGTCAGCTGGGAGGGGAAGAGCCTGGTTGGTTTGGGGGGGGGGGGGCTGCCCCTCTTGCCCGCTCCCTGCGGGCAGTGGGGCAGTCTGCCTCCTCTCTCCTGAGGGTGAGGCAGGCTCCTTGTTCCTGCTGAGACAGGTCCCTCATCCACATGGAGCCATGGGCCCTGCCCCATGGTAACTATGTTCACCTGATTGGAGCCCCCATGGCCCAGCCCTGTAGCTGCCGTTCCCCCTCTGCCCACCAAGGGGTGCCAGACCAGAGGTCGCTTCGCTTGGTGCTTGCGCAAGACTGGGTGTGGAGTGGGTACATGTCTCTGACATCCCCAAAGTAGGGCATAATGTGTGACAGGGACCCAAAGTGAGGGGCAAGGGCAGGAGAGACAGGGCAACTAATTGTATAGGATGTGTGAGCGTAGACTGCGTGTGTTCAGTTCTTAGGTGATCAATGGCAAATCTTTTCCCCCAAGTTTATACTGTCGGAGATATTTGTATGACAACAAGACATTTGTTTCAACTCATCTGCTCCCTGTTGCCCACATGAAACAGTGGCCTGTTTGTGATGTCACATTGGTTACTGTGGGCGTATTAATGTTTTGATACACTTCTGTTAGATGATGTCAGCAAGTTGCATAAGGGGGAACAAAGACTTTTCTGTTAAGTTCCTGGTGTTATTCAGCTTGCTTGTTTTCTTGTGCTTCAGTGAATGCCTAGAAGAGTACATCTGGTCATTTAAAAGGCCACAGAAACACAGATGCTTTAAAGGTAAGCCTTATATTGCTGTGTTACTCACAATCAAACAAAATATTTACCTTCTGTGTCAAAGGGCAGTTTAAATTAAGTTAGTAAAGCAGTGTCCTTTCATGGACCCCAGCTACTTGATGCTAATATGTTGCTGTATTCGTCTGTTACTAATTTAACCACAGAAACCTGGAAATCAGCAGTGAAAAGGGCCTATTGTGGAATCTTGTCCATTAGCCACTGCCATGGCAAGATTATACCCTGTGGTGCATAACATTTTCTAGTGGTGCTTTAAATGTCTCAAGCAACAGAACGTCTCTTGGGACATTGTTGCCCAGCCTGAGTAATCTCACTGTCAAGAAGGTTTTCCCGGGAGCCTCCCTAAATTTTCTTTATTCATCCCATCATTTATTTACCTACAGTAGAACCTCAGATTTATGAACACCTTGGGAATGGAGGTTGTTCGTAACTCTGAAATGTTTGTAACTCTGAACAAAACGTTATGGTTGTTTTTTCAAAAGTTTACAACTGAATATTGTCTTAATACAGCTTTGAAACTTGACTATGCAGAAGAAAAATGCTGCTTTCCCTTTATTTTTTTTAGTAGTTGACGTTTAACATAGTAATGTACTGTATTTGCTTTTTTTGTTTGTTTGTTTTGTTTGTCTCTCTTCTGCTGCCTGATTGTGTATTTCCGGTTCCAAATGAGGTATGTGGCTGACTGGTCACTAGTAACTCTGGTGTTCATATCTCTGAGGTTCCTACTGTATTTTATTATTTATGATTTTTTTGCACAGTGCCTATTGCCATGGCATCCTTTGCATCTTAATAGCATCTCAATTAGAAACAACCAATTTAAATCAGTAATATTGTAGTATCTACACTGATACTTCATTAAAGATCAGTGTAAATTCATGATGGCTAATTAGACTACCATTTTGACACCCTAAGTCATTTCTCACTATCCTTGATGCTTAACCACTTCATCTTCATATATTTATAGATGGGTATCACAATTTCTTTAATCTTTTGATAAACAAGCAGTTCTTTTAACTTTTCCTCAATAAACCCCAGCACCATAGCCATTTTTGTATTATTTGAACTGCTTCCAATCAACCTACATTTTTCTGGTGCTGAGGTGCCCGGAATTGAATGCAATGCAGAACAGAATGCAGTATTCCAGACATAGTCAATTTATTTTGTTCATTAACTGTTTTGACAGTATCCTGATCCTGTTGTTCTAGTTTCCTTAGGTGGAGCTTGGCCCAATCATCGATTTTTTTGAGTAAGGTGACAATTGGGAATTCTGGTTAAAGGTACCCATTTTTTAAAAATATATTTTGTGTTATAATTCATATATGACAAGTGATATTACTTTAAAATGATTATTTATATAGTGCCAGAGGTGTGTGCAATTACTATTTAGAGACAATTACAAAATAGTACATCTCTGCCCCAAGGAACTTACTACCTGAAGGCTCAAGCCTTCGTGTGTGTAGTTTCAACCCAATGGGACTATGTACATGAATAAGGATTACTCATGAAATTGGGACTACTTGTGTAATTAAGGATAGGAAGGGCCATCTTCTGGTTAGTGCACTGGACTGGGAAACAGGAGATTTGGGTTTATCTTCTGGCTCCACCCTTATTGATAAGAGCTTGGTCAAGACACTTACTTGCTCTATGCCTCAGTTTCCCCATCCGTCAAACTCAGATATGCCCTTTCTGTCACCTTTTATCTGTCCCCAGGACAGAGACTCTCTCTTACTCTTTGTTTTTATAGTTCCTACACAATGTGACTGTCATCTCATGGTAACCCGGTAGTAGGGTGACCAGATGTCCCGATTTTTGGGTCTTTTTCTTATATAGGCTCCTATTACCCCCACCCCCTGTCCCGATTTTTCACATTTGCTGTCTGGTCACCCTACCCGGTAGCTACTATATTACAAATAATAAATAGAGCTAGATGGAAAACCACATTTCCATTTCATAGGAAATATTCACTTTTTGACATTTGTTTTGTTCTGAATTGGAAAAAATATTGAAATTTCAAAATTTCTCTGAGAATATTTCCAAAATTTTTTAGCTTGGAACATTTCATTTAGATGAAGTTGAAACTTAATATAAAATATTAAATTAATATATATAAATGTTATAACATCAAGATGAAATGGAACAAAAAGTGTAAAATACCAAACATTTTTACATTATCAAAACCAAACATTTCAACCACATTGAAATGAAACAAGAAAGTCAAAATAATTCATTTTAACATTTTCCTTTTGAAAATTCTGTCTAAGTCGACACATTCCAGTGAAACATTTTGATTTTGGCAAAACTCCATTTTCTGATGAAAAATTATTCTGTTGAAAATTCTTTGACCAGCTTTAATGAATAACAATATTAAGTTCCTGATAAAGACTACAAGAAAATGGAATTAAGGTTGAAAATTCATAGCAGTAATTTAGGGTAAAATAAATTACATTGTAATTGTCCCAAAAGCTGGCATTTTAAACTCAGGAAATTAAGAATTATTATTAAACTTCAATCCAAACGTGTTAAGGTACAGCCATTAACAGTTAGGGAACATCGAAACACCTTAACTCTATCCTGTAGTGACACCATCCAAAAAGCATATGATTTGATTAAGGCATTTTAGTGCTTCTGGTCCCAAATTAGATTACGGTACATTGATTTTGAAAGATGCATTCAGATTTTTTCTTTTCTCCTCACAGTGCCACTACAGAACAGAGTTAAGATTGTCTGGATGACTAAACTGTGCATTTCCACATTTTAACATATTTGAATTAACATAGAACATTAAAAGTAGTCCGAAGAAAACTTTCTGGGGGAGAAAAAACTTTTATGAGGAATCCTTTATGTAACCTACAGGAACATAAAGGTGACAATCACCACCAAATAGCAACTGGAGTCCTCACAAGTATAGCAGGATGCACCAAGATGCATTTAGGGTTGTGTAATATTTTAGGATGTATAGTCTTAATGTTTTCCCAGGCTACTGGAAGAAAGAGCAAGACAAAAATAAAGGACCCTGACAGCTCACAACATATGTCTCAGTTGAGGGAGGGGGGGTGGAAACAACTATTATGGTGGTTCTGGCCCCGACTTTATTGGGCTGTCAAAGAAATCACATACTCCCAGTGTTGGGCTCCCAGAGGAAGTGGCAGTGAAAGGGGCCAGCAGGTACTGAGGCCTGGTCCCCACTAAGCCCCCACTTCAGACTAAGGTACGCAAATTCAGCTACGTTAATAACGTAGCTGAATTCGAAGTACCTTAGTCCAAACTTACCGCGGGTCCAGACGCGGCAGGAAGGCTCCCCCGTCGATGCTGTGTACTCCTCTTGGCGAGCTGGAGTACCGGCGTCGACGGCGAGCACTTCCGGGATCGATCCCAGAACATCGATTGCCTGCTGCCGGACCCTCCGGTAAGTGAAGACGTACCCTGAGATTGAGCAGATTTGGTTCTAGTTGTGTACACACTGTATCTCCAAAGTCAGTCAACAAGCAGCAGGAGTTGACCTCATTCAGCATTGCCTGTTGGCGTCCTGAAAGACTATGTGCACCCTCAGAGTGCCTGTGAATAAGACCTGGATTTCTTTATGCTGTTAACATCATATGATCTTCCTGCCTTACTAATCTTCATTATGTTCTTTATCTGGAGTCATATTTTCTTGTAGTTTAAAAGCCACACTTGCTACTTAGCATAGCTCTATATAGATAAGTATCTGAATTCAAAACATTCTGGGCTGGGAGATAGTGGTTCTAATATAACTTTTGTTTCACCCAAGGCTACACGTGTGACTTGAGAACTGTATTGCATTAGATTATTTTGTAAAATATAGGAGTTAGATTTGCTTTGCTGAAACAACTTTTTTTTCCCCCCTGAATAGGAATTTTTCTTAGGAAGTAAAATATATATAAAATATCTTTTAACAGAACCTGCCCAAATTAACCCCTATTTTCTAACTGTCTCACTAGGTTCAAGATGGCAGATTGCAGCTGTATTATGTGGGGAATATTTTGGCTCATCGTCCTGGTGTTTTTTGGCTGGCCCTTAAGCATTGTCTTGGGTGGCCTCTATGGATTCCTCTCCCCTCTCACTACCTTAATAGGACTGGATGACTTCAGTGAAGCACTGCTGAGGGGAGTAAATTTGGGGAGACAGTGTGCTAAGAATGTACAAAATGGCAAGCCCCTTTGCTGAGCAATAAAGACAGAATTGCAACTGACAAGCATTTTACTGTGTCCTGCGCTGGATTTCAGAGTTATTTCTGTACAAAAGTTGTTTGGTTCTTGGATAATGTATAAATGGGACTTGATAATCTCTGAAGGAAACTATAGCAATACTGTTTTGTCTTTTAAAACCATTCTTCCTGTTTCCGCAATGAGTAATGATGCCGTTTTTACTTATTTGTGCACATGAATTGAAATTAGAGAGAAGCCAGAACTGAAACACCAGACCTAAACCTCAAATTAATGTTAGGATTAACAGCCACAGTTCTCAAAACTTGGGTTCCAAACTGTGGGCACCCACATTTAAAAACATTGTCCCAGAGCTCAAATCAGTCCAATGGCCCTAATCAAGAGACGCCCACATTTGGAAAGATGGGAATCTGCGTTTGAACCCTGTTTGGGGGAATGTTTGGCTCCTGAATTTTATTTGGCCTCGTTATAAAATATGTGAAAGTTAGATTGGGCGTTCCTGTCAGATCACTGTTTCATTTTAGTATTTATTCATCCATGTATATATTTAAATTGATGCTTAATTGTTTATAGTATCCATTAGCTTTCTTTCCACTTTACCATTTTGTTTAATGCTAATTTACTAGGCATATCTATGATGGCAACTTTGTTTGAGAGTTTGCTACACTGAAATATTAATTTCAAGTATATTCAAAATCAGTTGTCATAAATACAGACATTAAAGTTTCTTTTGCTTTGCCATTTTCTTATTTTATGATACACTACACTGTAAACTTGAAACATTATCTAACCAGTTGTCAAGAATCTTTAAAGACATGCTAAAATTTATGTTCTCAAAGTTTTCATTCTGTCTTTATATGGCCTATCTTTGCTGCATATCTCCTCTCATATTTTTGTTACAGTGAACATTTGTATGGAACATTATCTTTGAGTTTATAAGAGCTTATCTGTTTCTGCTGCAGCAGACATTAGTTGGATGTTACTGAATGGGTATTCATTATATGGCAGGGTGAAATTGGCTATATGCTTACCGGTGCATTTCCAGTAATCTCTTAGAGACATGGACCCGCCCCACCCCCCACCTCTGAAAGCCAATTACCCAGTGGTTAAGGATATGGGAGACCCATGTTCTAGCGCCTTGTAGTGACTTGGACCTGGTTTTCCTACAGCCCTAACCTCTGGCCTAGTGGCTATTCTGGGGTCTCTCTTTGGTTTTGACCAGAAGTTCCAACCTGCACTTGAGAAACATTCTCAATGAAATTTTAATTGAAACCGGTATGTTTCTGCAAAATTGCTGATTCAATGAATTAACATTTTCTGATGGCAAATTGTTTTGTCAAAAAATTCCTGGCCAGTTCTGCTTTGGACCATTACTCTGTTCTACACTTTCTCCATCTATAAAACAGGTGTAAACAATATTTCTTCCTCTCACTGGGGTGTTCTGAAAAGCAATCTATTAATGTTTAGCACTCACACTATACTGATGAGTAGATCTGGGCAAAAATTTTTCAGACGAATAGTTTATTTGCTGAAAGATGCAGTTTTGGGTTGACTGAAATTATTTGTGAATTAGGGTTAAATTTGTAAAATAGTTTCAAAAATACTTTCTCGCCTCCAAAAATAAAATAAAATATATGCAAACACCCCCCACAAAAAATTAAATAAAAATTTTGTTTTGCATCAAACAAAATGTTTAATTTGACCTGAAAAGATTTTTTTTTAAATTTTTCCATTCAGCCACCATGTAATTATAGACTGTATCATAATTAGAGCTGGGCCATTTTTTTCTGGCAAATAGTAAATGATTTGGCTAATTTGTGGCCAATTTATGGAATAGTTTCATCCAATTTTTTTGTGTGGGGGACTGAGGACCCCTTTACAAAATGGGGCTGCTGGCGATGCCCCTATGTAACTTACATCTGGGATAGGGGAGATCAGGGATTCAATGCCCCCCTCTGCTTGACACAGAGAAGGGATTATGAACTTGCATCTCCTTTACTGCAGGTGAGCTAACCCCGGCCTATGGGATATTCTGGGGGCAAGTCTCAGTATTTCCTGTTAAAGCTATATAAAAATTGGTCCTTTGAGCAGGGATCTCCCACATTTCAGGACAATGCCCAGGAGAACATCTATCACCAGCACCACCACCCTTCTCCTCCTGGTGTTTTGTGAATCTAGCTCTTTAAAAATACCTGCAAACAAAAGGTCTGGGTGCACTGAAATGTTTTGTTTGACCTCAAATGAACTCATTCCATTTGCCAAAATGTTTTGGAATTTTCAAATTTTGTTTTTAATTTTAATTTTTTGAAACTGCCAGTGAACCAAAAATTCAATGATTTGCCCAGCTCTAATCCTAATGTACACATACAAGGGGGTCTATCTAAGTTTACTAATTAGAGCTGGTCAGGAAGTTTTTTGTCCGAATTATTTTCCTACCCAACCTCCCCGCTCCCCTTTTCGCAAAATCTAATTTTTCGATGGGAAAGTCAAAATGACGTCTCCTTGGCTGTGTCCTCCTGGAAGGCGCTTGTCCATTGCACTTTCTGTTTACAGGCAGAAAGTGCAATGGACAAATCACTTCCAGGGAGGCAGTAGAGGCTGAGTGCCCCTAACTACCTTTTGAAATATCAGTTCCAGGGTCATTTTTTTTTGAAAGAAATAAGCAACTGAACACATGAGTGTAATGAAATTTGCCTCCCAATCATAACTGTCTGTTTCTAATCTAGGTACAGCAATATCAGTAACTAGTAAAATGGACTCTGAAGTGTATCAGAGAGATTTGTACATTGCAAAGTGAATATATGATTGATACAATCAAAGCTGTTTTGTCCTGGGGATTTTGAACACTGATTATTTCCCTCTTCACTTCTACTTCCATTACATGCCTTCTCTGTATTATTCTCTCTACCATTGGGCACTACTAATGTCAAGGCTATGTCTGTGACATTGCCACAAACCTTCCTGGAACTCAGCCAGGCTCAGAGTTAAAGTGCTGAAGGAGCTTTGCAAAGGATCTAGAATGGTTCCCTGTGGTTCTTTTCCTCTCTATCAGCCTCAGGTACAAATTAGAGGATGTTTTCAACTCTAAACTGAAATGAAGCTGCCAAAATCATCATAGAATTCAGTGGGACTGCTCCTGTGAGTAAAGATACATCATGCATGTTTGCCAGATTGACTTCTAGTTATTCTTCCCTTTCGTTTCCTTTACTTTCTTCTTTCCTATTCTACTTTTTCTTTCTCAATTTATTTTCCTTGTCTTTTTGCTTTTACATTTCTGGATGTTTTTTATTTTTGTTTTTTTGTTATTTAACACTCACCTTTCCTTATTGTTATTTATATCCTCCTATTACTTTTTCCTGTAAGATTTGGTTGTCCTTTGGCTGGCTTCTTTCCTTTGGCGTTTCACTTATTTATTTGATTTTTTTCCTCTATTCTCTTCCATCATCTCCCCTCCCCCCATTATCATCACCACCTCTTTTAGTTTACTGAAATTCCCTTTGTAGTTATAAAACTGTATGTATGACTTCACACCAGCATAAGTGTTCAGGGTCTATGGGGGTCAGTGCAACTCCTCCATGCAAGCTAGGGCAGTCCTAACTACTGTACCAGTTGCAATAGTCCCTATGTGTTATTGTAGGGGTGCAGAATTACCACAGTGCAGGTCTGCCTCACTACACACCAATCCACCTCCTCCTTTCTCTGGATCACATCTCCTGCACTTCCACTCCCAGATCGTTCCTGTGAGGCTGTGGTGGATGTGGCATAGAGCCAGCTCTGTGCCAAGGGCAGGGGTGTTCTGCACTGGGGGGTATTGCTCAGGGAGTCTTGTATCTTCCCTAAGCAGTGCAAAGGGGCCTTAGTGCAAGATAGAGTCCGGCCCAGAGAGTCTAAGTGGCTTCCCCAAGGGGCACATAGGATATCTGTTTCTGAGCTAGGTATAGCACCCAGGACTCCTGACTCCCAATTCCATATTTTAACCAGAGGGCCATTCTTCTTTTGGTAGCATCAGCTATCCGTTAGAATTCCCTCTTACAAGAAGCATGCCATGTTGTGTTAGTGGCAGAGGTTATGCATTAGCTTGTTGGATCTGTATGCCCACGCTATAATCCTGCAGCCTGAACTGATCCCAATTTGGCTGAATTGAGGGGTTGATGCTGAGTGATGTGGAGCACTTCTGGATGATGAACCCGTCTGTCTCTGCTGCATAACACAACTTGGTGATGTTCTTGAATGACAGTGTGTCAGAATAGGAATAACACTGGAATCTCCCACCACGCATGCAGAATTCTGCCCACTAGACTACTTGTGTTTTTGTAATAACCCTAATTTTTTCCCCATATATTGGCTTTGGGAGTAAGATATACATTGGTATGGCTGGATCCTGAATTTATTAATATTATATATGTTTGTTTAAATAAATGTACTGTACAAGGCAAAGGCAATATATAAAAATGAATATTAAAAAACCAATAACCACACAGAGAGCTTTATTAAAGATTCTATTCCAAGATAAGTCCACATATATAGCATTTAGCTTTTCTTTCTTCACGTCTCCTGCTTTAAACAACTAGAGATATTATCATGAAAACAAGAGCTTTTTTCCTTCAGAGTTCATCTGCTCCGGCTGCCTATTTCCCTCATTAAGTCATAAGCCTGTTTGTGACATCACGTTAGTTGCTTTGGAAGTAGTGATGTTTTTACACCCTTTGTAGGATCATGCTCAGTCAAGTTGCATAAGGGAAATCAAGGGATTTTGCAAGGTCCTTGTGATATTCGACTTGCTTGTGTGTTTATGCGTCAGTGAATTCCTGGATCAGAGTGACTTTTCATTAAGAGGCTGCAGAAATCTCTCTGTCTTAAGGTAAGCCTTTTACTGATCTATTTTCCAGCTGTTACAGTATATAGTCAAACAAAGTATTTAACTTTTAAAGTAGAGCCCTACTCCTGCAAGCTGATCCCCGTGGGCAAACATACCTATGCAGAGACCCCCTGAAACCAGCAAGACCCTACAGATACCAAAGCCTACTCACGCAGATCATTTTGGAGAATCTGGCCCACCCTTTCTCACCACAGATATTTGATATCCCATTCTCATATTCTTTGGGGAGGAAGGATGGTCTAGTGGGAAGGGTATTGGACTTGGCCTCAGATTCGGGAGATCGGCTAGGTTTCTATTCCTAACTTAGACAACATCTTCCTGTGCAACCTCACATAAATCAACTTAATCTGTCCTATTCTTCAGTGCCTCATCTGTAAAATGGGGCTAGAACTTCCCTAACTCACAGGGACTTGGGGAGGATAAAATCTATTGAATAATTGGGAGATGCTTGCATGTGTTCTAGCCTTGCTTTAAAGGTTTCGAGTGGTAGAGACTTCTTCCATTTCCTTTGGGAGACAGTTTCCCAGTCTGATTGATTTTTTTGTAGACATCCTTAACATTCACCCTGTTGTTTATTTGATCTATTTATTGAATTTTACCCCGTGCTTGTTGTTATGGTATTACTGCACCTGATCAACAAAACAGTCTCTCAGTCAGAGACAACCAAGTAACCCAAAGGAGTTAGATGCCCATTGCCTATTGAATTTTAGTGGTTATAGATGCCTAAATCCCTTAGCATCCTTTGAAAATGCCAACCTAAAGTAATACACTTATAAGATCTACAATGATGCATAATGATATATAATTAAAGGCCAGAGTAAATTCATTTGTTAATTACAGTAAATAACTACATAGTGTATATCACTCTAAATAAACGTTTCTCAGTTGTTAATGTTTAACCCTTTTAGTTACTTATAGTTAGTTATCTCTCCCCCCTCTCTTAGGCCTTGGCTACACTTACCCGGTAGTTCGACGGCTGGAAATCGAACTTCTGGGTTCGACTTATCGCGTCTAGTCTGGACGTGATAAGTCGAACCCGGAAGTGCTCGCCGTCGACTGCGGTACTCCAGCTCGCCGAGAGGAGTACCGCGGAGTCGACGGGGGAGCCTGCCTGCCGCGTGTGGACCAAGGTAAGTTCGAACTAATTCGAACTAAGGTACTTCGAACTTCAGCTACGTTATTCACGTAGCTGAAGTTGCGTACCTTAGTTCGAATTAGGGGGGGTAGTGTAGACCAAGCCTTAATCTTCTGATAGCAAAGCGCTTTTAGGGCCTGATCCAAATCTCATTGAAGCTAATGAGAGTGTTTTCACTGATTTCAATGGGATTTGGATCAATCCCTTAGTTTTTCTTACAAGCACACTAATAATTTTTGTTGCTGTTATTTGAACTCCCTCCAACTGATCTACATCTTTCTGGTATTTGGGTGCCCAGAACTGAATGCAATATTCCAGGTATAGTCAATTCACTTTTTGCTGAAGGCATTTACACTATTCTGACTGTCTTGTCATAGTGTCTTCAGGTGGCGCTTGTCTGATCATCAATGCTTGAAAAGGGTGAGAAATCTCAGAAGTCTGATGGAAGGTAAGGACTTCTTCTTTTGATTCTAAGGCCCAGATCCACAAAGGAACTTTAGGCTTTGTGATGTTGACCACCACAATGCCTAACTTTTCAGTGCCTGAAAAGTCACTGGTACAACAATGCGACCTGTTAGGCTCATAGGCTCCCTCTACAATGCCTGGGGAGAGATAGGTGCCTTAGAATGCAATCCACAAAACCCAGCACTCTAGGTGAGTTTCTCCCTGAGGTAGCTAAATGGGAGCTGCAGTGGCAGCTCCAGGCACCACCGCTCCTGCGAGCGCAGCAGTCAGGCAGCCTTCGGCGGCATGCCTGCGGGAGATCCACCGGTCCCGTGGCTTTGGTGGCAATTCGGTGGCGGGTACGCCAAAGTCGCGGGACCTCCCGCAGTCATGCTGCCGAAGGCTGCCTGCCTGCCATGCTTGGGGTGGCAAAAAAGCTAGAGCCGCCCCTGGGGAGCTGCCAATGAGAGGGGGGTACTCCAAGCTGTGCCTCCTCCTGGAGATGAGATGCGCCTAAGTCCAGGAAGTGTCTATCTGCGCCTGTGATCCAAAAACCAGGGAAAATAGGCATTTGGCCACCTACTTTTCCTCTAGGACTTGCATGCTCAGATGCTGCCTAACTCCATACAAAATTGCTGGAGGGAATGGGCAGGGAGGAAAGAGGAGGAACTCCCTTATAATCCTTAGCCCAGTGGTTAGGGTACTCACCTGGCTGTGGGAGACCTTGATTTTAGTTCTCCCCTCTGCCTGATGAGGAAAAGGGATTTGAACAGTGATCTGCTATTTAGGTGAGTAAAGTAGAACAACTTCAATAGGAGAGACTAAAGGAGACCCATGCTGGACCATCCCATAGTCCATGGCATTCTTCACAGGGTGGCAGATCCCTGTTCAAAACCCTTCTCAGCAGGCAGAGTGGGGACCTGAACCACTGGTCTCCTATAGCCGAGGTGAGTACCTTGAACACTGGGCTAAAGGAGCAGTTACTGCTGCTGCTTCTCCTCCTGTGACGCCTTGTGTGGCCACTGAGCACACCTACTGGATCAGGCCCTACAGGCAAGATAGATGGTTGAACACTTATCTTCTCCCAGTTGGTGGCCAGCTCTGGAGCTCAGGTGGGAGATAAGCACCTGGGCACCTAGACTGGGAGGCAGCAGCGCATTTGTTCAGAGACATAAACATAGGCACATAGGGAACTCTTACTGCAAAAATGTAGGTGCCTATAGAGTTAGGTGGCAGCTGAGCAGGGTTTTTTGTGGATTCCGGCAGTGCCTAAAAGTGGGACTTGGTGATTAAGTCTGAGAGTTAGATGCCTAAGTACCTTTTGTGGCGTTAGAGCTTAAATGCGTTGTCATAAATTATATGTTATGGGTGAGACTATATTACATAAGGATCTCTGACTTCAAAATAATCTCTGTTTTAGACAGCATCATAAGTGTTCACTGCTACTTGTACAAAATGGTACATCCCTGTCTTGAAGAGCTTAGAAGCTGAAAATCTTTCCTTATGCAAGTAGTCTCGCTGAAAAAAACAGTGGGACTTTTTGTATAAGGAAGGGTTTGCAGATTCAGCCCTAAACACCTGATCTTGAGACACTGTTTGTTCCCATTGACTCTAATGGGAGCTTTGAGGGGCTCATTCCCTTCTCTGGAATCTGGGATTCCTGTTCAGTGAAATTTCAAATATAATTTAATTCCAGATGGGAATGAATAATTGAAAAACTGAAACCATATCTTGTTTCAAACTTTCTGAAACTTTCTCAGGATGTGTGGCCCTCTGGCTGGAAGTCAGGCTGCCGGGTTCCCAGACCTTTAGAGCTGGCCAGCTTCTCCCCTAGTGGGTTACCCAGCTCCCTAGCAGGCTGCCTGGCTCCCAAACTACCAAGCTCCCTGGGCACACAGGGGCCCAAATTAAGATTGCACAGGCATCCTTATATGTGGCTTTTCCCACTTCTGAGTTCTCAACTTGGCATCCTTAATGTTCTTTTAATGTAGTTATTTGTGTGTTATTTTATCTCATGTACGTCAGGACCCCATTGTGCTCAGTAATGTTCAGACACCTAGAAAATGACAATCTCTGACCCAAACCACTCTCAATCTACAATAAAAGACCTAACATGGGTGAGACATGCAAGTAGGCAGGGAGGTTGAAGTAACAAGGATAACAGGATGCATCCGGATAGACTAGCCATGTGTCCAATTTGTAGCTGTTTAAGCAGATCAGTAGTAGCATAGCACTATTTTTCTACAGTGTTCACATTAAGCGTACAAGGGAGGCTGCCGTTTGTAAATGTAGCCAGAATGGAGCAATATGCTTTATATGTTTGTAAACAGAAAATATTTATAATCGGAGATATCATCAATAATGATAAATTTAAAAAAATCTTGTTCAGATAAATCTGTCCTGCTTGAAGCTATTGCACTGTGTATAAATAATTAAATAGTTAATTAAGTTAGGGCCCTGCACTTGGGTTCCCCCCTCCCCCTCAGTGTGTCCCCTACCCACCAAGACCTAGACTCATTCTCATTCTTTCTTTGGCATTGTGATTATTCAGGTATTTATACAAAGTGGAACAGCTTCAGGAGGAAAGATTGAGAACCTGCTGACCCCATGTTACCCTACAGCACAATGGTTAGGTTACTCAGTGGGGAGAGCCAAATTCAAGTCTTTGCACTAATGATTCTTTATTCAAAGTGGTACGACTTCAATGGGAGAAATTGAGCGTGACGTGTCCCCAGAATATCCCACTGCTTAGGCCACACTCCTACAACGTGGGATGTTTATGTTCATGGTATACACAGAGAAATTAGATAAAAACATAAATTCTCTTGTTGGAAGGTTGCAACATAACACTACTTTATTTCTTAGAATTCAGAACCCTAATATACACCAGAATCCCAAAACAGAGAGAGAGGTAAAGCAGGCTGCTCCCTAAAGCAGAAGCACAACTCACCCCACCCCCCTTACTCTAGGTTGGCTGTCTATAGACTGACTGAGGCTAGACCCAAATTGCATGCTTCCAAGGAATGCTCCCTAGTCTGCAAGCAGGACAGGAAAAAGTCCTGAGAATTATAGCTTGTACTTTCAATACAGTTTTCAGTACACCATCTGGAAGACCAAAATTTCAAATCCCTGCTTCACATTAGGCAGAGGGGGGAACTGAACTCTGGTCTCATTCCAGGTGAGTACCCTAATCACTGAGCAAAAGGGAGGCAGTTATGCATTCCTTCTCTTCTGGCTGTTTTGTGAATCTAGCTCTTCATGCCCTTTGCTTTTTATTTAAAAACTGCCTGAAAACAAAATGAAATGTTTTGTTTTGGATCAAGCTAAATATTTAGTTTGTATCAAAAACAATTTTTGTTGATGTTTTTGATTCGTCAAGATTTTCAGAAGTTTCAGTTTGATCCAAATCAGTTTTTTTTTTTTTTTTTTTGGGGTTTTGGGGGAACCACCGTCAAACCAAAAATCAGTGCGCCAGGCTGCAGCCCCTATTCCGGCTCCTCACGAATATTTTGTTAAGATTTTGGTTACACTTTTCTCCTCACCTTTTTATTTATGCACTCCCTATCCGTCGCCCCACAAAGTCGCGGGACCTCCTGGTCAACCTCCTTCTGGCCCTAGCAAAACTGGCCATCTATAAAACCAGAGTAAGGAGGTTGGCCGATGGAGTTTCCTGTGACTGTGGGGCGTATTTCAGGTCCTCTGTTCTTTCACGTATCCGGGCAGAGTTCCTCTGGGCGGCGTCTACTGGCTCCCTTGACGCCTTCGAGGAGCAGTGGGCGCTATCGGGGGTTCTCTGCTCGGTGTCCCCGTCTGGTTCACTTTGTTTGACCCTTTGACCTCACTCCTGTCCCTGTTCTTTTATTAGTTGTCCCCCGTACTTTTTTGGTCTCCAGGTCCTGTGGACCCCCCCTTAGGCTGGGGGGGGATCCTTTAGCAGTGGGCGGGCTTTGCCCGCCCACTTCCTGGATCCCAATAGGTCCAATACGTCTGTTAGTCTGTAAGGTGCCACAGGACTCTTAGTCTGGATCTGTAAAAGCAGTAAACACGGCTACCCCTTTGATACTTCAGTAATATCTGAATCTGATTACTTAGGCCAGGATTTTCAAAGCTGGGTCCCTAAAGTTGAGCTCTAAATCTAATGTTAAGTGTGTAAATATGGATTTACAAGCCCAGTTTTGAAATTTTGTCCTTAGCATTTACATAAGCACCTCTTCATCCAAGGATGGAGTGTGAATGAATACATTTCAGAACTGAGGCCCAAATGGCACATACAGAAATGTGCACACAAATAACTGCTCTGTAAATCAGGTCACTGTGCTTACAGAGAGGGGTGTTGTCCATTATTTTGTATCATTTAGATACCAAGTGAGGATTGTAATATTGCATTGGATCACCTTTACTGACTCAATCTTATTTTTTGCTATATGTGATTAGCATAGAGGGGAAAAAAGAACAGAAAGAAAAATGTCAGATGTATTTGGCACTAATCCAGATTATTTTGTAATGTTTCAGTGAGCACTTTAAGACAAGCTGCTTCTATCTGATGTGGAGTTTGCTCTGGCTGTTCATACTGGTCCTTTTTGCCTGGCCTTTCAGCATGGCCTTGGCAGGCCTTTATGGATTTGTCTCCCCTTTCATCACGTTGGTGGGACTCGATGACGTTAGCGACGCCCTGCTGCAAGGAGTAAATGTGGGGAGAGAGTGTGCTCAGAACGTCAGAAACGGCAAGCCCATGTGTTGAAGATGGCGCTATGTCTGGCAAGGATTCTGCTGCTCACTCCATCAAATGTCACACCATCGTGTTCATCAAATGTCACACCATTGTGAATTTCTCATTTTTACACGGTGAATTAAAGAGCTTTTATTTCAATGTAAAAGGTTTTTGGCAATTCCCCCCGCCCCACACACACTTAATAATCTATGAAGGACACTGATTTAATACGACTGTTTTATAAGCTTACAGTGGAGGTTGTGATCTTTCATATCTACACAATGAGTTATGATGACAACCTTATCTCTGGAAATACAACATTCTGAAATATTGTCTGGGAGAGAGGACAGGGCCAGGACACTGTGGCCAGTCTGTGCTTTGATTGTGTCTTTATGGACTGGGGAATGGATTGTTCTTACCAGAAACTAAGCAGCCGCCATCCAACTGAAACCGCTTGTGCTCATTAGCTGGTAAGAAGGTGTGATCAGATATTTCTCCCTGGGGAACTGATTAGAGTCACCACTGGTGGCCAGGGGGAGAGGACAGACTGCATAGGCAAGCAAGCAGCCAGTGACAACACATAATCCAGGAGGCAATCTCTGCAGCACAGGCAGGGTTCAAGTTTTGCAAGTTCAATTTCACCAGTTTTGAGAGAGATCAGTGTAGGTTCCTCCACGCAGAACATTATGTTCCACTGTCAATTGGATCTGGCTGTACTTCATGTGCATGCCTCCTTCCAATCGTCCACAGCCTCCTTCATATCAACAGCAGAACCCCCAGAACAACAAGAACATATCCAGATTTGCTGCCCAACAGCACAATATTCAGAACTTCCCTATGTTTTTTTCCTCCCTGTGAATAAATGACTTAGAGAGAGAGGGTTTTTGTTAGATCAAAATTCTTTCTGTTTTCCCCACAACGAATTTATATCACCATTGCTATTTGTTAAGACAATTTGTTACCTACAGGAATATAGAATTATGAAGACCAAGTGTGTCCTGTGGCTTCTGATGCACAGCCTGGTTCTGAAAGACCATAGAGGGGCCACCCATGCTGCAGCTGGAGCCCCCTGAGGAATTCCTGCTGACTCACCCAGAATTCCTCGCTGCCCCCATTGGGGAAGACAGCATTGCTGGGGACCCAGCTCAGTGCCTGCACTCTGTGACTATATTGTGGCTGATTATATTGCAAACATAATTTGGGCTTCCTGATTTACTAACTTTCCTTGTGCTCGTAGGACCATATTTCCTCACATTTTAAAGGGCAGTATGTTACATTTGTTGTTTCTGTATGTGGTGCTATGCTAAGTATCTGAATCCAAGACATTCTGGGCTGGGGGATAACGGGCTATGGGGGGACTCTGAAGAGGGCAAACGTAACTGGGTAGCTCTATTGTCAAGTACAGATTTGTAAAATACAGGAGTTAGATTTTCTTTGTTGAAACAACATTTTAGTTTTTTCTCAATTTTTCTTAGAAATGTTATTATAAGCTCTCAGAATTAACTCATTTTTCTAATTGCAACTGATGGCAGAGCACAACTGTTTTATCAATGAAAATATTCCCTCATTGGAAGAATAGTGAACCTATTTCACTATTTCAAATTTTTTCACTAACATAACCTCATATTTACCCTGAACTGACATCTTTGCCATTTTAGGTAGGCATGTCTGACCTTTGAATAGATACATATGTTTTCATTTCTAACTCTCTTTTTCAGAAGCCCTCTGGGTTTTTTGCATGTCTTGAATCCTTGCCTATGTTTGATCTGTGTTGCCAAGTTTGGGGCTGCTTCAGTCTGGGGCTGGGCCATCCACAGAAAGCATTTTAGTGCATACAAAACCTCCTAACTATGCCTAAAGGCTTTTCTGAATGGAAAAGCATATTGCCAGCATCCACCATTCTCGCTTCATCCTCAGTCACATTTAACAGCTTTAATCCAAACACTAACTTAAAAGTTTGACCCTTGCACAATTAAGAAGTACTTAACTGTCCTTGAGATATATTTATTTTTAGATGTGGATGAATTTTAACACCTAGCTAGCCAAGTTATAGTACAAAAGCAATTTGCTGACTGAAAATGTTTGTTTTATGGGAAGCATATTTTTATGCAGACAAAATCTGCTTTATTCACACAGGTATAAATCTGGAATAATTTCATTGTCTTCAGTGGTATTATCCCAGTGTAAAACAGATTCAGTACTGTGATTAGTAAATGTTAGTCAAAAATAAACTAAAATATGCAGGTATTTTCACATAGATCCATACATGAATAGAAATGCTACATTTGCTGATAGATTATGATGATATTAAATCTACCCAATTATGTTCATTCATGCTGTTCAAAGAAATGCCAGTGATCTTTCAAAAGCTGAGATTATGGTGTGATAGTACATTGCTGTTTTATTTCATACAATACCTTTCTTATGTGATCCTAAAAAGGTTCATACAGTTAAATGAAGTAACACTTGGCATAAATCTTTTAGGCCTTGTCTACTCTTGCAGTGGTGTGTAAGATACCTGTAGCTATATGTGGCAGTGAAAGGCTCTGGCAGGGGGAAGCAGTGCAGAAGGGGTCTGGCAGCTCCCCTCTGCTGGAGGCTTTCCTGGCTGCCTCTCCTGTGCCAGATCCTTTTTCCACTGCTGGAGTCTTTCACTGCAGTGAGCAAAGGCTCTCACAGTGGGGATGCAGCAGGACACTATACTGCTAAAAATAGCAGTGTGTATGCGGGAGGCACTGCTTGGGTATGTAGACAGCCATGGATGCTATAAGCTTTTGGCATGTCTCTACTCTACTTGCCTGTCTACACTGCTTTTATACCTGTACTAGCTGGGTGTTCAGTGTCTGTTAAGGTGACCAGATGACAAAACTGAAATATTGGGACACTGGGGGGGTGGAGGGGAAAAAAAAAAAGCCACTGGAGCAACCCCCCCACCCCCACCCTGCACCAGCTTGCCTTGTCTTCACCTCCCCCCGTAGGTGCCCAGCTGGTGCAATCCTGCGGGTGGCCCCGGAGTGGGGGCAGCAGGCCCCAGCCCCCTGTCCCGCTCGGGTCCCGCAGGGGAACAAATGGGGCTGCCACGGCCTCCGCCTTGGGGCGGGGTTTCCCTACAGCCTGCCCTGTGGGGTGGCACAATCCCATCACCCCGAGTGTGCCCAGGCCTGGCCTGTGCCCAGCTGCCCCCGCAGAGCACCTTGGGTGGCCCCGGAGTGGGGGCAGCAGGCCCCAGCCCTCCCGTCCTGCTCGGGTCCCATAGGGGAACGAACGGGGCTACCGGTGCCTCTGTCCTGGGGTGGGGTTTCCCTACAGCCCGCCCTGTGGGGTGGCGCGCATGTGGTGGGAGGTGAAGCCCCGTCAGAGTCCCCGTGCGGGCAGCTGCTGCCACCCCACCCCCACCCATGGGCGCATACAGGGAGCCGGTTCCCCAGGCCGGACCCAGGGCTGCCCCTGCAGGCACCGCCCCGCCCTCCTGCTTGCGCTCGGGGCCAGGCCAAACTCACTCACCCCACCCTCCCCTGCGTCCCCTGGGCCTCCCTCCAGCGTTTGCGCAGCCATACAGCTGATCGGTGCAAGCCTGGGAGGGAGGAGGAATGCAGCGTGCTTGGGGAAGAGGCAGGGATTTGGGGAGGGATCCAATGGGGGAAGGAAGGGGCGGAGTCGGGGCTGGGGGGGCACGAGCCCCTCCGGGCTCCACCTGTGCGCGGGAGCGGAGGGCAAAATTGCTTGTTTGTCCAGCGTCCTGACCGAACATTGGTAAAATCGGGACGTCTGGTCACCCTGGTGTCTGTACTATAAACCTTGCTGCAACTGTAGATCTACCCTTATAAAGTGAGGCAAAGACAGTGGGCCAAATTCTTTAATTGACACCCGTGTATGTCTGTTGAACAGTGTAACTGAGAAGAAAATTTGGCCCATTAGATTGTAAATAAGACAATCAAACCGAAGAGCAGAAGAAGAGAGAATTTAAATGGTCACCACAAAGGCAAAAAGCAGGCCCAGACCACATTCTTTGCAGCTACAATTAGCATACATGATTGCTAAACTTATTAGACGATGATTGGGATGAATGATAGTAGATAGCACAAAACAGAAATTGCTACATTCAATAATGGTTTCGCAGGTACAGGAAAGATGAGAAGATGGAACATTTAACACCGTGATGGAAAAGAAGTTCCTAAAACCCGATGCCAGAGGTTAGAACTAATAGTTTATTGAATGAGATGGACAAGAGTATGTGACTATTCCCTTCACATCTAGGACTGAGCCACCCCCATACTGGAATTGCTAAACTGCTTGTGTAACTGAGAGTGTAGTAAAGGTGGTACAGAATGGAGACAAGTGAAGTCAATCCATATGCTTGTCATAAATAAGAAATAGCGTTTCTACAGTTTGGGATGGACAAGAACACTTAACAATAAGAGAAATTCCTCCAACTCCACTGGTCACAGGCCTGGCAATCAGTCACCCAAGACAAAGGATAACTAGCTATGTGATCTATGTTAGCAAATATTTGAGCCACCTGTAGAACTTCACTGATTGAGGATCCATGCCCTTCTAATGTCAGACTGCTGCATCAGATAGTGACTGAGGCATGGAGTGCTGCCAAATGTTGTGTCCAAGCAGCCTGTGTAGACCCTAGAGCATATCCAGGTCAACAGCCTGTTTTGTCCTGGCAAGAAAACCTCTTAATTCAAGCATTCGTTTGGACCCATGAGACACCAATAAAACTGACTGAGGCTGTTTTTCACTTTAATTTTTCATTTATGTTTAAGATTCAGTATATTCTGCACAGACGGATTGAAAAACTGAATGATTCCCTGAGATTCTGTTCACTAAGAAGATTTTAGGTGATGTAGGAAGGAACTATATTTGTCAGGGCTGAGTAAAGCAGGGCCTTCTGCAACTTCTTTAAACCCTTGTTACCTCAGTGGTAGTATGTGTGAAATATTTCCAAGCTTACTGAAACAGAGCATTCTACTTATAGCTAACCCTATATCTGCCCCAACAGTGTGGTCTTTTATAGGAAATAGTTTTTCTTGTAAGATTTTTACTGAAAGGTGTCTGAGTGAAGGCTGAAGTGCTCCAGTTATCCACAGACCAGGTATAGCAGAAGCAGTATAAGCTTCTCCATAGTGCCCTGATAATATGACAACCCTTTACCTGGATGGGGACCCTCTTGTGGAAAGTAGGTTTTGATATATTATTTATCATCAGTACTAGTGAAATAAAACTCCAGATAAATAAGTGATAAAATTAGTATTGATGGAACACATTCCCCTTCCCTTCAAAAACATTACTTAGAGAAACAAAGCAATTAATTCCTCATCTCTCACCAACTAGTCATTCAGAGATGGACCAAGTGTGGCTGGACCAAAGTGTTCTATTGAACCGAGATGGGTTAGGAAGATGGGTTGCCCTTTTTTACCCTGCACCTATGCACTTTGTTTTTCTTGATTAGTGCTCTCTGAGGTCTTGTGACAGAGTGCTGGGCAAAAGCAACTGAGTCAGCCCTCTGGTCGCTGCAACTCTGATTAATTACTCCAGAGTAGACATCATTAAGAAAAGCTGTGCCTAACTGATGAGCTGAGGAGAACTAAGAGGTTAATCAGGCTGTGATGGGTTCGATCACAGAGACCCTCTTGGGACTATCACCTGACGTGCTGGAATTACCTCGGAGCCTGTTTTCCCTGCCAGCTTGGGACTCCAGAACCTTGCCTTGTTGAGCCAGACACACTAGCCTGCTGCAACATAGACCCAGGTCTGGTCCACGCCCCCAAAGCTGCAGACTTTAACCAAAAACTGCTCAGCAGGTCACCTATCTCCAGCACCCAGCTCTCAATGGGATCCAAACCCCAAATAAATCTGTTTTAGTCTGTATAAAGCTTATACAGGGTAAACCCATAAATTGTCCTCCCTCTATAACACTGATAGAGAGCTATTTGCTCCCCCAGCTATTAGTCACTTACTCTGGGTCAATTAATAAACAAAGGTGATTTTATTAAATATAAAAAGTAGGATTTAAGTGGTTTCAAGTAATAACAGACAGAACAAAGTAGGTTACCAAGCAAAATAAAGCAAAAACATGCAAGTCTAAGCCTAATACATTAAGAAACTGAATATAGGTAAATCTCACCCTCAGAGATGTTCCAATAAGCTTCTTCCACAGACTAGAATCCTTCCTAGTCTGGGCCCAATCCTTTCCCCTGGTACATTCCTTGTTACTTCCAGCAGGCATCTTAGGTGAAAAGCAGGGACTTTCTCATGACTGGGACACCCTTTGTCTCTTCCACCCCCTTTTATAGCTTTGGCACAAGGCAGGAATCTTTTGTCTCTCTGGATCCCCACATCTCCTTCTAAATGGAAAAGCACCAGGTTTAAGATGAATTCCAACATTCTTCCTGGGCTGGCTTACATGAACACAGGAAGGTTTGCAAGTAAACAGAGCCATTTACAGTTCATTGATTCTGAATCACCCTTAATGGCTTCCACTTAATATGTTTACCTCAGTAATACCTCAGGGGAGGCTTGAGAATAATATACCAACCAATTGCCTTTAATAAAAGTACAGACCAGACCCTTTATCTTTAGGACACTAAAATCAATCAGGTTCTTAAAAGAAGAACTTTATTATAAAGAAAAAAGTAAAAGAAGCACCTCTGTAAAATCAGGATGAAAGGTAATTTTACAGCGTGATAAAAAGATTTAAAACACAGAGGATTCCCCTCTAGGCTCAACTTCAAAGTTACAAAAACAGGAATAAACCTCTCTCTTAGTATAGGGAAAATTCACAAGCTAAACAAAAGATAATCTAATGCATTTTCTTGCCTTACTTACAATTTCTGTAATTTTAGATGCTCATTTCAAGTATGTTTTTAGGAGATTTTTTTCCTGCCTCGTCCCTCTCTCCGTCCAGTGAAGGAACAAAGAGAGCACAAACAAACCTGCCCCCCCACCCCTGCCAGATTGAAAGTATCTTCTTTCCTTATTGATCCTTTTGGTCAGGCACCAACCAGGGTATTTGAGCTTCTTAACCCCTTATAGGTAAAATGATTCTGTACCTGTGGCCAGGAGGGTTTTTATATTACTGCATACATAAAGGTTGTTACCCTTCCTTTATATTTATGACAAAACCATATTCCAGTTACCTTATATTTACACTCATAAGCCTATTTCCATAAAACATTATGGAGTGCAATGTCACACAGGCCATTAGGCTGATGATACAAAAGGCATAGTAAGGAAGTGGGAAAGAAGGAAGCAGAAAGAGGAAGGGAGAAAGCGATATTGCCAATCCCTGCTTGTCTCAGGATCTGAGGGCTCCCTAGGAATGTAGGGATCAGGTTATATAGTGTAGAAGGCTATGTCTACACTACATCATTTACAGCTGTAGCGTGTCTGGTGAAGACGTTCTAAGCTGACGGGAGAGAGCTCTCCTGTTGGCATAATAACTCCTGCCAACATAGAGCTGTCTACACCAGTGCTTAGGTCAGTATAAATTACGTTGCTCAGGGCTGTGGATTATTCACACCCCTGAGTGACATAAGTTATACTGAGATAATTTGTAGTATAGAGATAGTATAAGGGTGGTGGAAACTAATATTGTAAATAAACTGCACCAAGATGTTTTACCAACAAAAAAGGTCTCTGAGCTGTTTGTGGACTTGAGCAGAGGTAGGAGCAAGTGGACTCTGCCACAGGTCTCCATAGTCTTTTGTGTACATGTCACTATATCCATGTTACACATAATAAAAATGTAAATGATAAAACAAGTTTTAGTCTAGTATTGACACTTCTGTATCCTGGAGAACATTTCATGGGGAAAATTTGGTTGAAATAAAGATTAATACAGGATCTTCAGGTCAACTTTGAGGAAGTGATGTTGGAAATCTCTGGATTGCTATTATAAAAACATTATATTTATTAATGTTTTCAGTATTGTTGTAGTCATGTTGGTCCCAGGGTATTAAAGAGACAAGGTAGGTGAGGTAATATATTTTATTGGAACAACTTCTATTGTTGAAAGAGACAAGTTTTGAGCTTTCACAGAGCTCTTCTTCAGGTCTGGGAAAGGTCAAAGCATCACAACTAAATACAGGGTGGATCAGATTGTTTCAGAAGGAGTTAACACACATTGCAAGAGACCATTCAAAGGGAAGTGGGCAGTTAACACCTGCAGTTATAAGACAAAGAAGAGTTCATGGGTTACTGATTGTTATAATAAACCATAAATCCAGTGTTTCTATTCAGTCCAAAATTTTTGTGTCTAACCAAGTTATGAATTTAAGCTCCCAGGCTTGTCTTTTGAAGGTGTTATGAAGGTTACCTTTGAGGGTGAGGACTGAGAAGTGAGTGAGTTTTGTGAAGTGTTCACCCACAGGTGATATGGTATTGTATGAGGTATATCATGTGCTATGATAAGGATGTATAGGACCTATGGATAGTGAAAGGAGTATTGTGGAGGGATATTGATCATCACCGCAGGTTTTGCATCTGTTGTTATGGCAGGATCTGGTGCCACTTTGAGTTGGTGTGTCCTGGTCTGTGGGGAGCTTGTTTCTGATGATCAGATTGGAGAGATGGGGGGTTGTTTAAAGGCTAGAAGTGAAGGTTTGGGAAATATTTATTTCAAGATGTTGTTCCCATTGAGTATGGGTTGTAATTGTTTAATGATACCCTGTATGGGGTTCCAGTGTGGGAAGGCAGGTGACAACTAGCGGTGTGCAGTTGTAGGATTTTTTTTCTGTATTGAAGCAGGTTCTCTCAAGGTATTTGGGTGGCCTGTTCCATGATGTAGTCTACTTCTCTGGTGGAGTGTCTTTATCTGAGGAAGGTGGTTTTAAATGTGTTAAGATGTGTATCCCAGACTTTCTCCTTGGAGCATATTCTGTGGTCTCTGAGTGTCTGGCTGTAGATAACAGATTTCTTGGTGTATTTGGGGTGGTTACTAACTCTGTGAAGGTAGGTAGGTTTCTTGTATATAGTTGTTTGTAGGGTTCCATTGCTGAAGTTGATCATGGTGTCTAGGAAGTTGATGTTGGTGTGGGAGTGTTCTAGAGAGAGTTTGATGGATGGATGGTGGTTGCTGAAGTTGTGGTGGAAATCTATGAGGGAGTTTAATGTTGGATTGAGATTCACTTACTCAGCAGATGGGTCTAACAGATCTTAATTAAGGCAAAACACTCAGAAAGTAGTGATCAGTTGCTTATAGTGGGAAGCTCATCAGGATGATCTCATCAGAGTTGCCTCCGCAGCTTCAACCTCCCTTTGTTACACAAACTTATTTATAAGTTCAATATCTTCTGTTCAATATCTTCATCAACGACTTAGATATTGGCATAGAAAGTATTAAGTTTGCGGATGATACCAAACTGGGAGGGATTGCAACTGCTTTGGAGGACAGGGTCATAATTCAAAATGATCTGGACAAATTGGAGAAATGGGCTGAGGTAAACAGGATGAAGTTTAACAAAGACAAATGCAAAGTGCTCCACTTAGGAAGGAACAATCAGTTTCATACATACAGAATGGGAAGAGACTGTCTAGGAAGGAGTACGGCAGAAAGGGATCTAGGGGTTATAGTGGACCACAAGCTAAATATGAGTCAACAGTGTGATGCTGTTGCAAAAAAAGCAAACATGATTCTGGGATGTATTAACAGGTGTGTTGTGAGCAAGACACGAGAAGTCATTCTTCCGCTCTACTCTGCTCTGGTTAGGCCTCAGCTGGAGTATTGTGTCCAGTTCTGGGCACCGCATTTTAAAAAAGATGTGGAGAAATTGGAAAGGGTCCAGAGAAGAGCAACAAGAATGATTAAAGGTCTTGAGAACATGACCTATGAAGGAAGGCTGAAAGAATTGGGTTTGTTTAGTTTGGAAAAGAGAAGACTGAGAGGGGACATGATAGCAGTTTTCAGGTATTTAAAAGGGTGTCATAAGGAGGAAGGAGAAAACTTGTTCACCTTAGCCTCTAAGGATAGAACCAGAAGCAATGGGTTTAAACTGCAGCAAGGGAGGTCTAGGTTGGACATTAGGAAAAAGTTCCTAACTGTCAGGGTGGTTAAACACTGGAATAAATTGCCTAGGGAGGTTGTGGAATCTCCATCTCTGGAGATATTTAAGAGTAGGTTAGATAAATGTCTATCAGGGATGGTCTAGACAGTATTTGGTCCTGCCATGCGGGCAGGGGACTGGACTCGATGACCTCTCGAGGTCCCTTCCAGTCCTAGAATCTATGAATCTATGAATAACTTTTTGCTATCTTTCCTTATACATATGTATTAGTCTGTCACTTCCATGTTAGTTCAAACCGGTCTTTTCTAGCTCTTTAGTTACTTTATTTTTATTTTTTCTCACAAACATGATTACTCTGCAATTGCTTACATGTGTGCAGTTCTACTTATGCTTATGCTATTAAATGTTAACAGAACAGACCCTTAAAATTCACAGACGTTTTCTACCAGAACTAAATATGCCTTTGCTTCAAACATTTAGGTTGTCTGTCCAGATGATGAAAATATTATCGATGTATCTCAGGTATATTATTGGTTTTGTGGTACATTTGTCCAGAAAGCCTTCCTCAAGGTGACTCATGAAGAGGTTGGCATATTGGGGAGCAGGGCCGACTCCAGGCACCAGCTTGGCAAGCAGGTGCTTGGGGCAGCTGCTCGGGAGAGGGGCAGCACATCCAGCTATTCGGCGGCAATTTGGCAGACAGTCCCTCACTCCCACTGGGAGCGAAGGACCTTCCGCCGAATTCTCGCCGCAGATCGCGATCGTGGCTTTTTTTTTTTTTTTGGCTGCTTGGGGCGGCCAAAACCCTGGAGCCAGCCCTGTTGGGGAGCCATCCTAGTGCCCGTGGGTGTTCCCAGGGTTTGGACAAAGTGTTTGTTGTTGCGTGTAAAATTGTTATGGGTGAGGATGAAATGGGAGTTTAGCAATGTGTTTGGGGGTGGATATCTAAGTGTTGTCCATTGTCTTGTAGATATTTGAGGCAGGCAGTGATGCCGTCATTGTGAGGGACATTGGTTTAGAGGAAGGTGACCTCCAGGGTGACAATGATGGTGTTCTGAAGAAGGGTGTTAATGTTGCAGAGCTTCTGGAGGAAGTTGGTTGTGTCTCAGAAGGAACTGGCCCTTTGTGTGATGAGTGGTTTAAGGATGGCTTCTATGAGTGATGATATTCCTTCAGAAAGAGATCCATAACCAGATATGATGGGTCTGTCTGGGTTTCCTTGTTTGCGTATCTTGGGAAATGTGTAGAAGGTCCCTGATGTGGGTTCATGGGGGATGAATTTGTAGAGTTTCTCTTGGAGTGGTTTGGGAAAGGATTTGAGGATATCCCTAGATCCCTGTGAACTGTGGTGTGGGAAGGACTTCTTTGAGTTCTTCATAGTAGGTGGTGTCAGAGAGTTGTCAGTTGGCCTGTAACACAAGAACCCTCCCTTGTCCTATGACTGCAAAGTTGTTAACTGCCCACTTCACTTTGAATGGTGTCTTGCAAGATGTTTTAATTCCTTATGCTAAACAAGCTGTTCTACCTTGTATTTAGCTGTAACATTCTGAGTACATTTCCCAGACCTGAAGAAGAGCTCTTTCACCAACAGAAGTTGGTCCAATAAAATATATTACCTCACCCACCTTGTCTCTCTTATATTTATTGAGTTCATATTTTTATATAAAACTCTATGGAAAAATAATTGCACATCCATCATCGTCTTCATAGAAAATCCAGAGATCTTCTGAAAAAGCTTGTTTATTTTGACTGTATTCTCAGAGTAAAATCTGTGGTCTTTATGGCCTACAAAAATTGCAAAACTGTGTTCATGATTTTCATGACCCAATTGTCTTTTCTGGGAAGTGCAGATCTTTTCATAAAATCAGAGACAAGGAGTGAGAAAATGCAGAATAAGGTTACAAGCTTGAGAAATTCTCTCTGTAGCAATTTGAATTATGGTCTCCATACACTGCAGAGTCCTTTCCAAATCTACTTGTGCCAGGAATTAGTCCTTTGACTAATTAGCTATTTTTCAAATGAAGCATTTGCTAGCAAAATTCCAGAGAACCTTTATTGGAATGGTGCATGATCTGAAGCTTTAGATTTGATTAATGAACTGCTTTGCTGCTGATCCTTCACTGCAGTGTTACTGCATTCCTTTGGGACAACATTTCAATCAATAGGATGTTAGAATTTAGGTCATACCTGGGATGCTCAGCAGCAAGCAGTAATTTCAGGGCTCAAAACCTGGACCAGATGCCTATAAGCCAGAGAATGGTAGAAAAAAAGTGGAGCTGCTGTAAAGTCTCAACACGACTGGCCCTGAATTTATGGCAAATATGTCTACCCTTAAATGGCTACAGTGGCAGTTCTGTAGCTATGCTGCTTTATTACTTAAGGGGAGACACTTACTGCAGTGATGGAAGGTGATTCTCCCATTGGTATGGGTAATCAACCTCCCCCAGAGGCAGTAGCTAGGTTGATGGAAAAATTCTTCAATTGATCTAACGCTGCCTACACTGGGTTTTAGGTGAGCGTAGATACGTCTCTCCGGGGTGTGAATTTTTCATGCCCAGGAGTGATGTAGCTATGCCAATTTAAGTTCTCACTATAGGCCATCCTGGAGACTAGGACAGAGGATACTCTAAGAGGGAAATTGAAAGTAAAGTGGATATAAATGTGGAATAGGAAGTCAATTGCTTTTTGTATTTGGATCCACTCCTACCATCTCTCTCTTGCTCTAATCTTTATTTATTTATAAATCTACATAACCTATGTTCTTACAAGATACCCATCTCTATGATATCATTATTTCATTGAACATGTTGGGTGATTGTTCTGCAAGATTCACCTTTCTGGGGTAATGTACACTAAGGAAGTATTGCCTGAGTGTATTTTAAAATAACATAATCACTAAATCTAATTGTCTGGCTGGAATTTCACATTAAGCACTGGTGGTTTTGCAGAAATATTCCTAATATTAAAGACCTCACTGTTTACATGATTTCAGAAGCGGATATTTTAAAATCAGATTGCTTTATGTTGCCTTCGCAGTTGTCAGGGCCGGCTCCAGGCATCAGCCAAGCAAGCAGGTGCTTGGGGCGGCACGTCGGGCTCTTTGGCGGCAATTCAGCCGTGGGTTCCTCTCCGAGGGAAGGACCTGCCGCCGAATTGCTGCCGAAGAAGAAAGCAGCACGGTGGAGCTTTTTTTTCCCCCGCCGCTTGGGGCAGCAAAAATCCTGAAGCCAGCCCTGGCAGTCGTTGTTATTTATTTGTATTATAGTAGCACATGGAGGCTGCCGTCAAATCAGAGTCCCACTGTACTCTTTCCTCAAACAGCCTACAGTCTAAATACAAGATTAAGACTAACGGGGGGGGGGGGGGGGGGGGGGGAAAAGAAGGAAAAAGGGAGACAGTTGGGGGGAGGGAAAAAAGCAGCAGTCCTTTGTCTGGCTAACCATTATACCAGAGGTTTGCAAGGCTGTTCTTTTCTGCTCTTTTTGGGTCGGATGTTTTAGAGCCTTGGAGGAGCACGAGACAAAGCGGTTTTAAGCAACATTTGCACCTGTCCCTCTATCCTGGACTGCTCTATGACCCCAATGTAATTTAGATAGCCCTGGGGCCTGTCTAAGTTATGACAGCCTTCCTAGGATGCCTTTCAGGCCAGAGCTTCCTGAAGTCTTCACAGTGCTACGTGCTGGGCCCTACCCCTGGCAGAACCGCTGTATTGTGAGGGAGTCCTTGGAAGGCAACCTTACAACTGCTTTTTGCTGTTCGGGAATGGGTGGAAACCTCCCCTGTCTGGACCCTGTGCTTTTAGAGCCTGTTTAAGCCCTGTAAAGCAATGTAGCAGGGATTGGGCTCTCACCCTTTATTTGTGAATGGCATGTTGCAAATAATTCTTAAGCGCCGGAGATTCAGTACTTCCTTACACTATTGCTCATACCCATCTATATTTTCTGCCCCTGCTGATATCAGCTTCATAACAAAAGTGTTTTGGATGCATCTCTTGTCTCCTATTGCCCATCTCATTATTCCATCATTTCAGTGCACGCTTAAGACACTTAAGGTTAATTATAGACACGCAGCACTATATGAGTGTGAGAGAGAGACATGATAACAGCCTGCAACTATGTGAAGCATATAAACATGAAGGAGACAGAATTTATTTAGTATGATACATGGGGCTATAACTAGGACAAATGGGATAAAACTAAGAAAGGGGAAAGTTAGAATGAATATCAGGTGAAACTGCTTGACAGTGTAGTTATTAAGCTGTGGGATAATGTTCCAGAGGAAAGGAAGGAAGCTCTGTCACTAGATACTTCCAAAATTAGATTGGACAAAACATGATAAAATGTATCATAGGGAACAATTCTGCATTGGCAGGAATGATCTAATTCTCTTTTTCAGTTCTAGCTTCTATGACTAGAGTGTGTCTGCATATATCCCACATATGTGATGATGATAGTCATATGATAAATTTGTCATGTATCTTTAATATTTTGCCTGCACTGTGCCCACAATTCAACCTCTACAGGGATGACTTCTTCCAAAACCATACATAGCTTCAAACAGCTGCTATGGAACAAAATAAAATCTCTCAGAGATTTTTCTTTGCAAATGTACAATTTCTCATAAAAATTACATTGGCCTGAGGCTCCAGAAAGGAAATATTCAGCTCTGATCCAGTGACATGTTTGATATCCCATGTTCCCTTGGGGTTAGATGTAGGTGCTTTATAGCACTGGAGTGGGATGAAGCTTTTATTCCAAACCCTAGTAGATTATGAGATATTGGACTTTAAAATCATGACACTATTACATATGTAACAGGTATTAAATATATTTTTAGGTTTCTATAATATATTAGTTATAATTTTTCTCCCCCACAGAAGTCTGCACAGTGGATTTCATTGTAACTAAGACAACTGATTTTACAGGGGGAAGGATGCAACAATTTAAAACAACATTTTAAAAACTTCCAAAAACACTTCTATAACAGATCTTCTGTGAAATATGTGGCATATATAGGACACATGATGGTTTAATGTGATGAAAAGGATTCATTCGCATGTATGTAGATATATCTATAACATCTGTAGATAATCTAAGGAATAAATGGATAGTATATAAATATACTTAGAAAGGGAGGCCTGAGCCAGCAAACCCTTTTATTGGATGCAGTGTTTACAACTGTAAATAGTTCAACTGAAATCTTTAGGGCAATAAACACTATACCTGGTAGAAAGTGCTTCCAGTATCAAGGCCTTATTTTCCTACTGATCTCCTTCCTTCACCTAAAATACTAAAGTGAATAGGAGATGCTAGGTATCTGGGCTATCACAAGATCATAATATTGTTTTTTAGAATGCAAGAGCGAATAGTCCATTCTGATGCAATTCTAAGTCAAAGCAGTTTCCTGTTAGTTTGAATATCACATCAAATTTTGCTTGCAAAGGAAAAGCAGACTTGCTCCAAGTAGCACCTGAGGTGCTGTGAGTCTAGAAATGAAGTGGTTGCCTTAGCGCACATATGGCACAGCTATGCTAATGAAAAGATGTGTGCTTCTCCATTAACATTTGTTAAACACTTCAATCTTAATATTCCTGGAGGACAAACTCTTTTTAGATATGTGAAAATCATCGCTATTGCAGCTCCCTGTACTATCTAATAATCCCTTCTGCTTGCTTTTCCTTTGCTGCTAATGTACTGCTTGGGCTGTGGCTGATTCTTAAGAAATGCATCCTGCAGGTAAAGAGACTAGTCATTTCAATTTCTGGAATTCCCCCCCCCCCCCCCATGATGATGGGTTTTGTTGTTGATTGTTGGTTTATTTGTTTGCTGCTGTAACATCACTTTTTGGCAGAAGACAGGATGATTTTGACCAAATAAATGAGTTTATCTGGGTATTTTTGAAATGGCTATGAGGAAACAGGTGCAATGTGCCCTGTTCCTTTGACCTTGTCATGTACAGTAAGGAGAAAAAGACGTTATTTAGCGTCCAAGGGCATCTAGGTTCTAGTTTCAAGCCTTATTGTGTTTTAATTAGAAAATTACAACTTGAGCAAGTAGGAGTGAAAGAAGATATACGTTTATAAAGGACATACAAAGGAAAGGTCAGGTATAGGACCAACTGTCCCTGGTAAGTCTTGCACACAAGTGCTGGCTTTATTTGTCTCAGTTTTGAGACACACTCTTTCTTTCTCCAGCCAAATGAACATAGTATGTGACAGGGAAGGTCTGAGATTGGAGGAATTCAAAGTGCCTATCAGTGACTGGCTTCTATGTAAATACTGTAACACCTCTGAATGGAGGGACAGCTGAGATAACACTATAGGCTAATCTTTACTGCTGGTGAAAAAGGCCAATCTCCCCCGTTATTCGGTTTCTGCAGAAAAGATGGACTTTAGGAAGAAGGAAAAAGAGGGCAAGAACAACTTGACAATACATGTAGGAACCTGCCACTGAATCAGAAATATAAAAAAAATGGAAAATGAAGTATTAAAAACCATTACTAATTTGAAACCATACCCTCCCACACACACTCTATATCCCATGTATACACACATATATATGGATACATATATAAAAAGATATATAGAAATCTCTCTAAATATCTATAATTATGTAAATATTTCTATAAATCTGTCTCTACTCTGTCTAATCTGTTTATAAGTATATACTTGATTTATGTACCTTGCCATACCAATATTTGCTTTGATTTATTTTTTACACCAAATACCAATAAACTTAATGAATGTGAAGTTTGTCTGTCTCTGATTCCCAAGGCAGAAGTATGTGAAGCACAGCCCTCCACTGCAATGACCTCTTTCTGTCATTGTAATTTACAGCCTTGAACCATCCTTTCATATATATCTAGGTGAGTTTTTATATATTTTTTTAAAAATTATAACCGTGTCTCACCAGAAACAGCGTGGGTCTTCGCAAGGAAGTTAAAGTAGAGCAGCAGCCAACTGTGGCTAAAATGCTTGTTGCAATATCAGTGAAGTTGTGTTCATAAATGGGCACAATCCCAAAATGAGCTGGGGAGCGGGCTGGGACAGGTAGGTCACCCAGAGCTAAACTTCTGATTAACTATTTATGCTATTACACAATACTTGTTGAATTTATCCTCTCTGTAGAAGAAATTTAAGGTGCAAGAGCTTCTGCCACCTCCTTTGAATGCAATATAGAAATGAATAGTATGTCTCCTCAGTGATTTCCACTCATCACACCCATTTCTCAGTGCAACGAGAGCACAGAAAAACTGTAGCTTTGATTACACTCAAAGACCTTTCCTCTCACATCTTTTAAGATGTATGTGAGTGTTTGACAGAAGTCTTTTGCAGCATCTAATATGTTTCATGCCCAAGATTTGTAGCTGAGTGACTGATCTGGCTAACTGAGCTGCTGCTGCTGCTTCTTCCTTCCCCCACCTCTCTCCATTCCCTTGGGCTCAATTTTTCCTTCCCCAGAGTGTATAGCATAGACAGACATTAACATGTCTGGGTAGTTTACGAGCTGAGCTCCCGAAGGACACTGTACTCTGAAGTATAATAAAGATCCTTTAGGAAACACGTTGACAATCTGTGCCTTCACATACCAGGCCAAACCCACTCAAGGGATGCCTCTCCAGTCTTTCTATTTTTAACTGAAAAAAAAAAAAATCCTTTAAGATATATGGATCTTCTAGGTTCCACTGCTGGAACAAATTATCAATGTGGATGTTTCAACAGAGCAGGAAAACAACTGCCACATTACATTAATACCATGGCTGTTTTTGTTCAAGCTGTTCCCATCTCTCCCCCGTCCCCCTCCCATACATATCACTATGCATTACTGATTCAGTGTGCACTAAAAGTACAAAAATGGGGAGTTTATATATGTTATTGTAAGCCAACAGATCCTGCTTTGCACTGCCTGTTGCCTGCCAAAAGCAAAGGAGGGCACAATTTTTTCTGCGTGTATTCACCAAAGTTTAGAGAATTCAAGTGTGCATTGCTTCTTGCTGAAGCAATACAGGAAGCATATGCTGCCTTCTGTCTTACTACAGGAGCAAAATCTGAGATTGTAGCTACCAATGACAGCTTCACTCATCAGCCTGCTCACCTGCTGTCATTAAATATGGGCTTCTTGATTATCCTTCTCAATTAAAAAAAAAAAAAGCAAAGAAGCCACTACCACCAAACAAATGTATTTTGAGATTAATGATCCAACTATTATCCTCTTGAAATCTCACTCCTGGTTTGTCCCAGTTGCTTACTTCCCACACTGCAGTGACACATGCCAGACACTATGGCAGCAAGAGCTTAATTCATTGATCTTTTTACAGCTTCCAGATTATTTAAAACAGCAAGATGGGCACCCTCCTTTCATTCATCTTTTTAAAAATATTGGCCTCCAGAACAAGTATGCATGATTTTTCACATGGGTTCCCTATTTGGCCATCCCATTTGCTGTTAGAATGCTACCCCCTTGCTTGCCTTACATGGCCTGTGGGGCCCTGACTGCTCTAGCCTGCTCTGACTTTTGCCTTCCCTTACTCCATTAATGGCTTCATTGCTACTCAATGGCGTGAAGCCGACCAAATAAGGAAAAGGTGGCTGGCTTGTCCCTCAGGAGCGTCTGACTGCCACTGCCCCGCAGGAAGTATAAATTGGTGTATCTCCCTCTGAGTCAGTACCCAGCTTTTTCTCAGGAACCCCACGCAGTAGGTGCTGATCTGGTGAGTAGTACAGCTGACCAGCCTATCAGTCAAGTTCCCAGCACAGCAGCTGCTCTGCTGAAGGCATCGTTGGGGAAATTAGAAGATCAGACTGACAAAGAGGAGACAATTTCTGGATGTCTAGATACAACTGTTGAGGAGGCTGCTTTGCATCTGTAACACAAGGGCTAATTTTATTTCTTTTTTGGGTGAGGGCTGGGAGGGGGGACTGAAGCCTCTAAACTTTTCATTCATTCATTCATCGTTTCATTCATTGCTTTTAAAATAATATTGATTGCCACAGGTTGGCTGTCTGGGGAATTATAGACACTACAAACAAGCTGTGTCTGAAATTCCCCCACTCCCAGGAGAGCTCTCAAAAGTTTGCTAGTCCTTCAAAGAAAGATCTTGGAAGACATTTCTTTAAAATAATTCTAATAATGCTCTGCTAGAAGTTAACGTGCATTTGAAGAGCCGAGGAAAAATATTAATATAATATTTAATATGTATATAAAATCTCCGGAGGGGTGGAGAAGTGTGTTTGCACTATGTGGCAACATCCCGTGTCATGTCTACGGTTAGTGCAGGCAATCGCTATGCTGCATCAGTAACAATAAGGAACAGGCAACAGCTGGACGCCAGGGTCTGCCACGAGTTTATCCTGTGTGTGTGTGAGAGAGATCTAGAGGGTGATAGATATTAGACAATCAATCACTGCGCAGTTGGGAGGAAGCAGGTCCCTTGTTGTTCAGGCAGGACCTGGGCGGGCAGAGAAAGCTGCCCCCGCCGGGCTGAGCCCGGAATGAGCCGGGTGTGTGCTGGGGGGAGCTCTGGGCTGGGCAGGATGGAGGGCTCTGCAGGCTGCTGCCTCCCCCGGCGGCTGCACGGGCTCTGGAAACGCGGCTGGGCTGTCTTGCAGATCCCTGCCTCCCGCCCAAGATGTGTGACGACGAGGAGACCACCGCGCTCGTGTGCGACAACGGCTCCGGGCTGGTGAAGGCCGGCTTCGCCGGAGACGATGCCCCCAGAGCCGTCTTCCCTTCCATCGTCGGCCGCCCCAGGCACCAGGTAACGAGCCCCGCCGTCTCCTCCTTCAGCGCCCCTGGCCTCCGGCTCGCCCCCCCGCCGCTGAGCCCTAGCTCTAGCCCCCACCTGCCTTTTATCCCCGCCGCTCTCTGCTGACCCCCAGCTCCCTTCTCTCCGATGTTCTTCATCCCAGTGGGATTCCCTCTGATCCTCCCCACCTACCTCACTGGACTCCTTTCCCACACTCCACTCATGTCTCTACAATCCTCCCTCATGAACTTTCTCCTCTCCCCACATTCTTCACTTCCCCCACTGTCTCCCTCTCATATCCTTTTCTCTTTCATCTCCCTCCTCTCCCCTGTGGTCCTTCACTTCATTCTTCACCCCACTTAACTGCTCTTTCTCTCATCTTTCCTAGTTCCTCCCTCCTCCCATGGAACAGATCTCCTCCAGCTGGTGTAAATCCATAGCTCCGTTAATTGAATTTACATCACCCCCAGACCTTTTCATGGACCTTTGCCTCCCCTCCTAGCTCATCTAACCCTTCACACCACTGCCACTCCCTTTCAATTCTTCACTTTTCTTTTTCTTTGATCCATTTCCTCTGTTACTCTGAAACTCTCTACTGTTTGCCCCAGACCCTTTCTCCTTCCTCTTATCTCCCCATAATGCTTCTTTCTGTCTCCCATTCTCTTACCTCTCCATATTGTGAGCATTAAACCAGCATATAGAAGACTTTTAGTAAACTGTTACCCCTACCCCCAACCAAGAGCTACACTTTCCATGCCAAAAAATATGTAAAAGCTCAACAGTGATGTTTGATATTATGGACTCAATGATGAAAAGATTAATACAATTTATCTTTTTGTTTACTACATGAGATAAGCCCCTCCTTCTCTCTTTTATTTATAATATACTATTTGGCATGATTTCCAGAATGCAACAGTTGTAACTGCTTACTAGTTTGTGAATGATTATGGCTATTGTAATGGATGCATTTCACTGTCACGGAGATAGCTATAAAAACTTTCTCTCATCCATCTATCCATAGCTTCATTTTTCATGATATTGTATGGTTTGCTTTCCACCATAGCCTTGGGTATGTGGGAATGAGCTAGTTGAGTTTTCCTGTTTTGTGTTTGTCACTTTAATTGATTAAATGAAGTAGGATTTTTTAAAAAAGAGTCAGCTATGTGTTGACTTAATTAATATTCAAAGTAAATTAATGTTGCTTTCCATATTTAACCACATTTTGGCATAGTTCATGTATTTCTCCCTGCTTTATCCTAAATAATATACTTAGCTGTTTGGCATGATTAAATCTGTGCTTAATAATGGTGTTTTCCCCCCTAGAAAATATTTCTTTATACTTTCCTCCATTAGGGTGTTATGGTTGGCATGGGTCAGAAAGATTCCTATGTAGGTGATGAGGCTCAGAGCAAGAGAGGTATCCTGACGCTGAAATATCCTATTGAACATGGCATCATCACCAACTGGGATGATATGGAAAAGATCTGGCACCACACTTTCTACAATGAACTGCGTGTGGCCCCTGAGGAACACCCTACCTTGCTCACGGAGGCCCCCCTGAACCCTAAAGCTAACCGTGAAAAGATGACCCAGATAATGTTTGAGACTTTCAATGTGCCAGCCATGTATGTGGCAATCCAGGCTGTCTTGTCCCTATATGCCTCTGGTCGTACCACAGGTAAAAAGATAAGTGATTGCTATAGAAATTTTTCCTTTCAACCCCTCAACTCCAAAGGAAAACAGACTGAACAATCTCTAAGGCATTCAGATTCACAGAAAAATAGATGTATTTCAAATATGTCACTGGTAAAAAATTAAAACAGTCTACTGAATGTGAAGAAGGATTTTCCAGTGGTTAGGGTATTAGCCTAGGACTTGGAAATCTTGGTTCAATACCTTGTTCTGCCACAGACATCTTATGTGACCATTGGGCAAGTCACTTAGCTTTTCTGTGCCTTATTTGAGCCTCTACCTCACAGGGGTGTTCTGAGGCTGAATATATTAAAGATTGTGAAGTGATTTGAGATCTTCTGATGAAAAATGCCATAAGAAATTGGTATTATTAATTTATCCATATTGCTTTAAAAATGAGCCTCAGTTGCCTAATGTCTATGTATACACTAGAGACCTTACAAGTGGCACAGATGTACCAATGCAGCTATACTGCTGTAAGATCTCTCAGGTAGCTGCTCTATGCCGATGGGAGAGAGCTCTCCTGTTGACATAATTAAACCACTCCCAATGAATGGCGGTAGTTCTCCTGCTGACATAGTACTGTGCACGCTATCACTTATGCTGGCAAAACTTATGTTGCTCGGGATATGTTTTTTCACACCGCTGAGCGACATAAATTTTTCCGACATAAGTGGTAGTGAAGACATGTCCTGCTTCTCCTCTCACTTACAGTGATGTAAACCAGAAGTGACTACTATGAACTCACTGAAGTTACACTGGTATAACTGGTTTGAGTGGAGACTCAGGCCAAATGCTTGGACTTCAGTTGAAAACAATGATCACTGAGATAGTGCTAGTAAAGGTACTGAAAGGATCTTACTCGGAGTAAATGGAGAGTGACTGTTTCAAGTGAATGATCACTCTGAATCGTCAGTTATAGCCATGCTAGCAAAGGCAGAATGAGCCAGATCCATTGTAACTGTTGAATACAATATAGAGCTATGCTGATTTACATTACATTATATATACCTTCTTTTCTTACTGACTTGTGTATTGAAAGGTCATGTGATTTCTGAAAAGTTAGATGCTTCCAAGTGTATCTGATCTCAGTCATTTCTCTCTTCCAGGCATTGTTCTTGACTCTGGCGATGGTGTCACCCACAACGTACCTATCTATGAAGGTTATGCTCTGCCTCATGCCATCATGCGTCTGGATCTGGCAGGCAGGGATCTGACTGACTACCTCATGAAGATCCTCACTGAGCGTGGCTACTCCTTTGTGACAACAGGTAAGTACAACTCCTCCTCCTCCTCTTCTTGCTAACTTCTTCTCATCTCTCTCAAGCCACTGGGGAACTTCTGCCTCTGGCAATCCCCCTCTTCAGACCTTGACTTGCTTTCTGTGTTTCTGTAGCTGAACGTGAGATTGTCCGTGACATTAAGGAGAAGTTGTGCTACGTTGCTCTGGACTTTGAGAATGAAATGGCCACTGCTGCCTCCTCTTCTTCTCTGGAGAAGAGCTATGAATTGCCTGATGGTCAGGTGATCACAATTGGTAATGAACGTTTCCGCTGCCCAGAGACTCTCTTCCAGCCATCCTTCATTGGTAAGTGCCTCCAAGGACTTCTTTGACGTGAGACCAAGTGAACTGTAAGGCTTGGAGAGTCCCCATTCCCTATCTACCTATTCAGCTAAATTTGGTATAAAAACAAGCAAAGAAAAAAATGGATTAGATTCTCCAGTACTGCTAAGCTATGCTTGGCACAAGACTATTGAGAAGGTGGCTTGCTGGCTGAGCACTTGGTTAGTTTCTTGGTGCAGATTAGAATAGCCTTCAAATTGCAACTGCACTAGCTATGCCTGTCAGTGCCTCCCTGTGGCCATTCCAGCAACTGTGACAAACCAGGACATGGGGACACTTCAGTCACACTTCTTCTTTCCCAGATAAGTGCCTGCACTGGGATGCATGAGAGGGATGGTGTAGGAGCCTCTATTGTGGCTCTGTGCTACCAGAAGATCCTATTACAAAGGGGGATGCTACCACTGACTCAATCTGCCTTGTTTAGGCTACTTTTATGCTGGAAGAGTGACAGCCAAGCCTTTGCCAAACTGATCTTTACCAAACCTCCTTCCCTCCCCCCAAAATTCCATTATTGTAATTACATTAGGGGAGATTCTTAGCTATTGTAAATCAGGATAGCTCAATTGAAGTCAATGGAGTTCTGCTGATTTGCACTAGTTGAGGATCTGGCCCGCAAGTAAATTGTTCCTATTGTGCTGATGTGGCATAATTATAGGACTCTGTCCTTGCAGAAATGTTATTGCTCAGATATAAATGTCTTAGAATTAGTAGAATGTCACTGTGTCATTGGAGATTTTCCATCAGGGTGAATTTTTCAGAGACAGTATTTAAAGGTTTATGTCTTATACTTACTCAAAGACAACAGCTGCTTCCACTGAGAAGTGAAGTTTCAAAAAGAGAGGTTTGCGTCTATGTATATGCCTTATAATTAAATACTGTCATGGCTTAGATTGTAAATTCTGCTATAGAGCCAAACAAATTTGATGGCTACAACAAGTGTTTATAGCATAAACCCTGTGTGTTATATGCAGTTGTTCATCAGCTGGCATCTCGTTGCAGATCTAGTTTCATTGCTTTCAGGAAGCACCTGTTAAATTAATACATCGGAATGTAACCTATGAACATTTGCTTCTGATGTCTTTACATGCATTGCTATACCCCTTGTCCGTTCCTGGATCATCTCTAGTCTTGATAACTGAACCTTTCTGGCCTGGCCTCTCCATTTTCTCTCTTCTCCAGTCTATCCAAAATACTACTGCTAATCTCTTCTTCTTCTGCTCTGCTCCTGTCTTTTACCAGATGAAATGAAAGCTCTTTGTCTCACTTTCAAGGCCCTACGTAATCTCCATCTCTTCTGTCATTTCCTCCTATCCCTCCTCTCTACATATATTTCTATTGATCCTCTATTACTGCTCTTTGCTGTGCACTTCTTTTATTCTGCTCCACACACACTGAGAAGCTTCCGCCCACTGTCTCCAGCAAGTGACCTCTCCTTTCTAAAACGTACTTGTTTTAGGATTCTCCTTTGTGGTAGTCTCCTATAGTAATTATTATTAACCAGTACTTTTATAATTAATCTCTCCACACCCTCCCTTTATCAAAATCATTGTCACGTGTTTTGTCTTGTCTCTATTATATTGTAACACCATCCCTGTCCTGAATGAATCTTTTGCTATGTTTTATGACACGTACTTCTATGGCACTATAATAATGCTTATTAGTAATAGCTATAAATGCTCACAGATCTTTTACACAAACATTGTCCCTCCTGTATAATTTGCTGATCTATCATCTTGCCTTTCAAGGTATGGAATCTGCTGGTATTCATGAAACTACCTACAATAGCATCATGAAGTGTGATATTGACATCCGTAAGGATCTGTATGCCAACAATGTCCTTTCAGGTGGTACAACCATGTACCCTGGTATCGCTGACCGCATGCAGAAAGAAATCACTGCACTGGCGCCTAGCACTATGAAGATCAAGGTGAGGGGTTTGGTGTCATAAGAAACAGAAATTGGGGTAAAGAATGATCGCATTGGACTAAATAATTAGTTTCGGTGGTGGGAACAATTCAATAGTTGAGACCAAGAGCTGCAGGATTAATTGGGAATAACTTGACTGAAGTCAGTGGAATTATACTGATAAGAAACAAGTGTTAGGAGAGGAGAATCAGGCTGTAAATTGCTATTGAGAATATTGCATGTGTTGTAAACTGGCTGCTGGAGATGTTACCAGTGATAAGATAGGAAAGTTCTTTCATAATTTTATGTCGTCTGTAGCAATTTGGTATATCAAATCACTACAAAGCCCATGTAAAGTAGCTGTTGGAAACTCAAACTGTTGAACTGATAAGGATTTTGTTGCTTATCCTTCCCTAGATCATTGCCCCACCAGAGCGCAAGTACTCTGTCTGGATTGGTGGCTCCATCCTGGCATCTCTGTCCACCTTCCAGCAGATGTGGATCAGCAAACAGGAGTACGATGAGGCTGGTCCATCCATTGTCCATCGCAAGTGCTTTTAAGTGCCTTTTCCTCAATTTACCTCCCACTCAGGATGATGACATTATGCTTCTTGAAGTCTTCCAGCAATCCTTCCTGAACTCTCTTCAGTCATTGTACAGTTTGTTTACACACCCGTGCAATTTATTTGTGCTTCTTCTAATATTTATTGCTTTATAAATAAACAAGATCTGGGACTTGCAACCTACAAATGATTTTGTCTTTTTTTTCCCCCCCTTTTTGCTCTAAAAATTAAGCTGTATACAAACTGGGGTTTGGAAACTAACACAATACATCAATGTCATGGGTGGGTGGGTGTCCTTTTTAAATGATGTGATTATGGGCACTCTATCAGCCATGATATATTATTAATTCAAACTTTTTTCTTTTGGAATCTGAAACAAAAGAAGCATCTTATAACACAGCTTATAAAGAAGTAGTTTGGGGGGTAAAACCAGTAAGTGGGACAAGTGGAAGCAAATCACTCACATTCATTCTTTGGGTTTAAATGTTAATTTTTCAATTGCTAATTGGATTAGTTATAATCCAAGTATTTTAATACCAAAGTCCTGCATACCAAACACAGTTGGAAAAGGATAATTATGTTCATATGATCAGTGTTATTTAAAAGTAATTAACCTAAATCCTTAATGCCGAAAAAGCCCCTCCCCCACCCACCAGAAGCGCCTTCTGAAGGTTATACATGTTTGTGATTAAACATTAATCCAAACTGGCAATTTGACCCCTCCCCCATCTCGTCAAACCCATCAAAAATTCTGAAACAAGGACATGAAAGCTTTAATGTGCAAGAGCCAAACAAAAATTTGGAGTCAAAAGTAGTATAACATACAACTATTATACAGTGCTTAATTTGTAATGAAAGAGGTGCCAGAGCGCAAGCAACTAGGTGCCCAGACTCAAGCAATTTTTTTACTTTCATAACTGACATGGCAAGCGCAGAGGTGCTGGGGCTATGAACTGCCAAGCCTAGAGGTGCCAGGGCTCAACCCTGGCCAGCCTGGCACAAATGAAGCACTGCTGTTATACCAATGACTATTTTTACTTCAGCCAGAGTGCCCTAGACACTTTTTTAAGATTCTTATTTTCCATCTGACCCCAGATACTGAGATGAGACATGGCCTGGCGTTTGTAGGCTTTTTTTCTGTTCCTCACACTTCCTTTTCATAACTATGCTGCTGGTTGGTTATCTTTTAAAAATTAATAAATGAAATGTGTAGTACAAAATGATTTGGGAAACTTTGGCTTCAATATTATCATTAATCAATAGCCTGTTATAGAATACATACAGGATGGGACTCACCTAGGCTTGATTTAAGCAAGCACTTAAGCACATGCCTAACTTTAGGCAAGTGCTTAAAGTTAGGCATGTGCTTAAGCGCTGTCCTGTATCAGGTCCCTGTAGAATGATTGGGCTTTAAAGGTGTTAAAGATCATGTTTAAAATAGGTTTCATACTAACTTTATATTCTTCAACTGCTATACGATATAAGAATACTGAATAATTAAAAATAGTTGACATGCACATAGCAAGAGAGGCTTTTCCCCTGTTTCTCCCACTTACTATTCTGAAGTTTAACTAAAACTTTGGATACTTGGATGTAATCTGTGGATAAGCAGAAAAAAAGCACTTTCTGTTATACAGAGATGTATTTGCCCCTGTGAATATATGAAGATGTTTTTAGTGAACTTTATTTGTACTGTTTATAATTTATTGTACCTTGGAACAGGGTGTAAAAAGGTGGTGTTGTAATTGTCTGTCATTGTTATAGACGTAGAATGTTTTGTTAAGAACAAAGTATGACAAGGACTTTCTCAGCTCTGATCATGAGAGTTTTTGGGGAGAAGGTTAATACTGGTTCCTAGACATACCAGAGCATGACACTGTGCATAGCATTATCAATCCCTTTTTTTTTTAAATAAGCCTTTACAGTACAGTAGAGATTTATTAATCAGCACATCCCATAATTTACACCCAAAACCAACAGACACCCTCCTCCTCCTCAACCAGGGTTTAAAAGCATTGCACCATTCTGAGGCTCACATGTTGAAGAGTTTGGTATGCAGGTAGAGTTTGGTAGTTTATAAAATACAGTACATAATATTTACAAGTGTACCATGAAGTATCAATATGAATAATTGAAACCAAATGACAATGACACTTGCCAATTAAATTACAGATTGTAATGCAGAATCCTTGCATTTTGATTGTTTGCTCTCTTACTTGCTAATTTGCAAAATTCAGTCAGCCACACATTGCTTCAAACTAAGGCCTGGTCCACACTAACCCCCCACTTCGGACTAAGATACGGAAATTCAGCTACGTTATTAACGTAGCTGAATTCGAAGTACTTTAGGCCGAACTTACCGCGGGTCCAGACGCGGCAGGCAGGCTCCCCCGTCGATGCCACGTACTCTTCTCGCTGAGCTGGAGTACCAGCATCAACGGCGAGCACTTCCGGGATCGATCCGAGATCAATCGCTTACATCCGGACCAGGAAGTAGGTTTAGACGTACCCTAAGGGAAGCTCAAAACGTTAGACAAATATGCAGAGAGAATTAAAGTTAAGAGACAATAGAGCTGTGACTGGCACTGACATTTGGGTCAGGTGTGGCAGGCATAAAGCTGACAGCATGTTCAAGAGTGTGAATAGCAGTTCATAACAATGAGCCTTTGAGCATGCGAGAGACTGAAGCATGTCACTAGTTGCTTGATGGCATTAACAGGATTCTTCTCTAGAGACATTATTGGATTAATCATTTATGGTTAATGGTACATTGTTATGGGCAGCAAAAAACATGCAAAAATATGGTGAATGGAAAACATATAGGCAACAAGGGAAGGAGATTGTGCTCTTGTCTCCTCTTTCTGCCACTAGAGCAAGTGTTTCCAAATTAGAGTGACCAGACATCCCGTTTTTAACGGGACAGTCCCCTATTTAAGCCCTCCTGCAGGTGTCCCAACTTTTTTTTAAAAACGGGCAAATTGTCCTGTATTTTCTGCCTGCTCCCCATCGGTATTGGCAGGTTCTGCTGCTGGCTGGATCCCTGCTCTCCAGCCGCCCGCACACCAGTGGTGAATGGGGATGAGGGTTCAGTGGCCAATGATGGTGTGCAAGGCTCATGGTGAGGAGAAGCTGCAGGGCCAATCTGCTCCCCCTGCCGGTCTATCAGTGCAGCTCCCACTGCATGCTGGTTCTCGGCAAATAGGGCCCTGCCTCCTACCCCATTTCCAGCTAGTGCTGGCTGCATGCTGTGAACTGTGGCGGCCAGTGAGTACGGGCAGGCATCAAGCGGTGACCAGTTATGTGTTGACTCTGCTGTCCGCCCATCAGCCCTTTATGTACTCCCCCTGTAGCTGTCTTCTCCCTGCTTTGCCTCTTTGCCCTCCCCAGCCCCACTGCTCCTCCATATCCCCCCTCTCCCCCAGTGGGCCACCTCCCTCTCCCAGCACTGTGCAAAGAACCAGCCCCTGGTTGGAACGCTCAGCTCACCAGCAGCCTGGCCGGAAGGCTCCTTCCTTCCCGCACTGCCTCTGGCTGGGCTAGTGCCCCAGGAAAGCCCAAGACCCTCTGGCCCGGGGCGCTGGCCAGGAGGAGCCAAGCCCTGCATGTGCCAAAGCCCCACGCAGCACTACAAGGAAGTCTCTCCACCCCTCTGGAGTGGGTGTGGAGGTGATTTCCAGCCTGTTCCTGCCCCAAACCTGCAGGCTCCACAGCAGCACCTGGGGCAGGAACTTAGCAGCGTCTTCGACTGCCTCCCCCCACACCGCTCTGGGTCCTGCCCCCAGGGAGCATGTGGCTGCTCCATCTCTTAGGCACCTTCCCCTACTAAGCCACCTCTCTGGCTGGGCTCCACGGGTGCTGAAGCCCCTGCAGTCAGGTTCCCTGGGCCCTGGTGCACAATGCATCCTTAGGGCTTAACCCCTTCCTCCTAGCACTGTAGCCAGGGGACAGGAGGCGGCTGGGTTACATTGGTGGCCAGCACCGGCCTGGAGGTGTTAGCTGCCTTTTGACACAGTGCGGGCAGGAAGAGACAAGCTGCTTCCAGACATGGAGGGGAGGAAGAGCATATGACCCCACATGCCACCCCCATGCATTGCCTTGGGACGACGTGGCGCCAGGTACTGGGATAAGCTAGTCCATCCTAGGGGCCCTGTCAGGCATGGAGGGCAGAGAGCGCTGGATGGAGGGAGTCTGTCAGTCACTCCCCTTGTGTGAGAGTGTGTGTCACCTCTCCCCATGTATGTGGGAGGGGGAGGGGTGTGTGTGTCACCTCTCCCCATGTGAAGCATAAAGCCTTAAAGATAAGAAGGTAAATAAAAAGAGTCCAACTACTCAGTATTTCCTTTTAATGGGACTCAGCCAACTTGATGTTAATTTGAACGTTTGTACTGTATAGTTCTGATCAATTGCCATTGAACTTGCTTGAATACAAGTAATTTTACCTGGTGTCCAGTATTCAGCATAGGGAAATATGGTCACTCTACTCCAAATATAATATATATATTTTAAAATGTAATTATTTGGATTTAGCCTTGATTAATATAAACGCTTCACATAGGTTATCAGCAGGGTTTGAACCCAGGATCTTTACAACTGCAGCACAGCTTTCTGATATTTGAGCCAAAGAAATAGCTGGTTATAATAATAGGCTATTATTTTCTATGTTGGCTAACCACTATGGGGTGCTATGACATCCACTTTTCTAATGGCTTACACACCTATTATTTGTTGCACTGCAGGAGAATGTTGGGATTCAGGATTCCTGGTTTTGTATGGGAGAGGCAGGCTATAGTGATTCCAAACAGCTCAGCTGAACACATAGATTTGGTATGTCATTTCCAAAAGGCGGAGTCTGCCATATTGGAAATCTCATTTCTATTATTTGATCTTGTTCAGCCTCTTTGTTATCCCATGTGTAAGATAGGGGGACTTACACCCTCCTTCCTCTTAAATAAGGTGTATGATGCTTTGATCAGTTAAAAAGGACTGCAAAGTGTACAGAATTATTAATACACATCAGTAAGAGCTATGATTAGAACTCATGACTGCTTTCTTGCTCTTAGCCCAGCATATTTTCCCCTGGGCTAAAGAGTACTTTGCTATAGTGGCTGTTTTAGTTATCCCATTAGTAGCTCTAGCATGCTGCACTCTCCATGTAGGGAGCTCTACTGGGCCTGAGAGCATGCTCAGTGCAGTTGACACCCAGGGAGCTCTGTAGAGTTGGAGCATGCTCAGATGGAATATTCAGAGATTTTCACAGCCAGCCTCTAACAATCTTTACTGAGCATGTACAAATGGTGATTTTCAAAAGCTTACAATTCAGTTAAAAAAAGGATGGAATTTCGCAGGGATGGAAAAAAGGCAGCTCTGTGGCAGGACCATTTTAAGTTTGTGCTTCAAAACCTGGAGGTGCCAGAACTCTTCAAAGAAATGGTAGGACAAGTTTTTTAACTAACCCTATTCTTGAAAATGGCAGAACTGTTTTTGCTGAAGCTTAAAACAAAACAAAATGAAAAACAAACAAACTACAAAAAACCCCCAAAAACCCACTAACAACCAAATTCAGCCTGAGGCAGATAGCAAGCATGGAAAAAGTGAGCTTGAGTGGTTAAAGTTTGGCAAAATTATAAGCAACTGAAAACAGGGGCTTATAATGGCTAGTATTAGGGGATCTTAAGTGATTCACTATCAGATATGCCTATAATAATATATCAATACATAAAATAGGGAATGTGGTGCTGACAGACTGGGTACTAGTTCATGCCCAGGCTCCTAGGCCTCACTGAACATTGACAAATGCATAGCTGGAAACCAGTCTGGCCCATTTGTGTGTTAGCACTGTTGAAATAGATGTTAAGTTTACAAGAATGAGTTTAGATTTGAAGAAATGGTTGTAGGCTTGCTATTAATCTTACTTATACTATCTGTAGCCCATGATATAAAGTTATATTGAGTATTTGCGTTGTAAACTTCTGTAATTGTGTAACTCATGAAACAGGAAAGAATTAATTAATGTAATGTGTTGGTCCTGCACACAAGAAGTTCCACTGAAACCAAATGAGCCACTGTGAAACATCAAAGGACAAATACTTTGTTAATTGCCTTCTTCCTCTCCCAACCCCACAACCAGGAAGCAGGGACCTGCATGTGAATTCATCCCATCAGCTTGAACTTTGGGGGGAAGGGAATAAAAATGCCTAATAAGAAGGAATGGGGTCTCACTATCCTGAATTTGGAGAAGGTAATATTTCTAAGCGTAAGCAAGGGATTCCCAAGTTGTTTAGGTTGGGTTAGCCCTAAAGGACATATAGAACTTGCATAGATAGCAGCTCCTATTACCTTTTGGAACCTAAGACTGTCACTCATTTGTGTGTGCATAGTTACCCGCTTTAACCTTGTAAATAACTCATTTCTTTTGCCTAGTTAATAAACCTTTAGTTAGTTTATTACAGAATTGGCTACAAGCGCTGTATTTGATTTGAGGTGAAATTGACCTGGGGTAAGTGACTGGCTCTTTGGGACTGGGAGTAACCTGAATATTATTGTGATTTTTGGTGTAAAGGACCATCCGTCACAAAGGCAAGCTTGCCTAGCTGGCAAGATAGACTGGCATACCCAAGGGGACTGTCTGTGGCTACATGTTAAGGCTGTTGTAGTGCTTGAGGAGTTCACACTTGATATTTGGCTGGTAAAATCTAAGTACGGAACAACACAACCAATTTGGGGTTTGTGTCCTGCTTCTCCACAGTCTGGCCTGAGGTTGGCACTCCTGGTGGTGAGCTGCTGTAGTCAGTTTGATACGGAACATATTCTGTGATGGGCTGGACAAACTGGACCAGGGCTGGCTGGGGTTAACAGTGACAGGGTGAAACTGGCCCTGCCCTGCAATACCTGCCAGCAGTACAAAGCTTAAGGCGAGGAGGAAATTAAAGGGAAGGATGTAGGCTTTAAAATGGTCGGAGCTGTAACGCCCACTAATTGCAACAGGAATTTTGCCTTAGTAAGACCTACAGTTTTAGGCCGTTAGTGTATCACCAATTATTTTTGGTGTTCTCCTATAAAGGAAAATGTTAAAATAAATGTTATTCTCAGCAATACAGAATTGTTATTATTGGACATATCTGAACAAAGAGATTATGCTAACAGATAATTAACGGATGGCTTAATTGTGTGATTAAACTATATATGATGCTCTGTTATAGCAACATTGCATGAAATGTATTTAGCAGACATCACAGCAAATTGATGTAATTATTTGTAATCTTATTTTTCTTCACAAAGAAACCATTGGAAAAATCCATCATCGGGCTGAAATACACCAAACACAATGTGAGGAATGGCTCAGGGGAGGGCAATTATACTTTAAACACACTTTTCTTTGATTATTTTCTGACAAGTAACATTAATATAGAGGAAAAACGGAGACAGGAAGAATATGTAATGGCATGGCATAAAGGTTTCATTAGCATGATGCTGGGAGGAATGCATTTGAGATGTAAATAATATATTACGGTTGTGAAGCTAACCAATACCATCTAGGTAATAAAACAATAAGGAAGGAATGTGGAACTTTGTTCTGAATTTCCAAGCTTTTTGTCAGTTTGCATCACAAAAAATATAATGTTGTCAATGTTAATTAGTAGTACATAATTTATTATGAATATAATGGCTTTACAATCTACAGTCTCCCTTGTGATTTAAAGGCACGTCTAGCATAGTGGAATTGGGAGAGCATGTCAAGGACCTATTTAATCTAATACTGAGGAGGAGGGGTAGAATTGAAGATGGGATCCCAGGTCATATAACCCTGTGGTAGCCATTGTGGTAAAGACTCTCTTTATTTGCACTTTGTGGCTGTGGAATCTGTCTGGGCTGTGAAGTTCCAGAGGAACATACAGTAGCGGTCTCAGGATATGGCCCTATATTATTTACTAGATGGACTCAAAGGTAGGGCTGGTCAAAAAACTTCAATTAAAATACATTATTTAAAAATTGGGTTTCTGTCTAAATAACAATTTTCATGGTAAGTGTCTGCTTTCCTTGACAAATTTTTATTTTTTTTTCTTCTGTCACAAAATGGAAAGCCAAAACTTTTAGGCTGAAGCCAGACAATTGTTCAATTTTTTGGCAGTTTTTAGGTAGTATTTTTTCACTTGCCAAAACCTGAAAAAAATTGTTTTTGGTTTTTCCATGAAAAGTCCACATTCCACAGAGGGAGAACAATTCTCATTTTCTCACCAGCTGTATTCAAAAGCCTCTAGTTCTGAATAGAGGGTTATAAATGCCTATGATTGTGTTTACCCAGTGAAAAGTAGCTACTATGTTTTGTAAATGTGTATTTGGAAAATATCATAATTCCTTCTTCCCTGTAGCCATGATTGTGGATGCACAGCCATAGCCAGAAGATTTAAACTAAGCCCCTACCCACCCCAGAAAATGCTGCTTCTGAACAGGCAAAGAGCTGCTGAATGACACAAAGTGAACCCTTCCTTTAAGAACAGAGCATGATGCTTTGCAGTTCTCTGAACCCCTGGTGGGCTAGAGGAGTGAGAAACTCGCTCTGGGATTTGAAACTGGGTTTCCTGCACTGATATGTAGGACAGCAAGTTGATGCCTGAGTAGATTTTTCCAGTGTTTCACAGAGTAGCTTTCTACTTTTTTAAAAATAAAAAAAGATAGGGAATGCAACTGTGACCCCACTCTATGCCATGTTCAGTTTAGTTCAATCAAAGATATTTTTTCAGTTAAGCACATGCTTGTTTCAGGGCTCATCAAATGTAAAAATAGCCTAATCCTATTTTTAATTAATAAATCTCTTGAAATCAGTGAGTTGCTGAATAACAAGCAGAACCAGATGGTAAATCAAATACAATAACACACTCCTACTACCTTAAGGGTTACAATTAATGTCACTAATTTTTAATGTACAATCCATTTGTAGGGGGAAGAAGGGCATTAGCTAACTCCTGTGGGGCTGCTCTGCCACTTGGGGTCCTTACAGTGGGAGAGGCCGGGTGGAGATTGCAAACTGGGGGAATGTTCCTTTGTCTCCACAGAGATGTTCTGATAGAATTGATAATCTTTTCCACTGACCCTCCTCTCAGGAGCAGCCACAGCTGTGGGGAGTTACTGGTGGTGTGTCTCCATTAAAGCTGTTTTCTAGAGAGTGGCATGGGGCACCAGGGCACAGAGCCAATGTGAACATTGCCCCCCCTCCCCCAGATATATCTCTAGCCTCCCATGGATCCCCCAGCTTCCAGAGAGATCCCTGAGAAGCCATAAGGTCTAGTCCACAAAAGGGGAAAGTCTGTTGAATGGTAGAGGAGCTCTGTGAGGAATTTTCTTTTTGTGGTGGTATTTTCCCCAACAACCTCTCTGTGGGTTTTAGTTTAGCCTCACAACATGCCTGTGAGGTAAGTAAATATTCCCATTTTACAAATGGGGAAACACAGAGGCCACTTTTTGGGGGAAAAAATGTTAACCTCTCATTTTGTGTGCTGAACTTGAGACACTTAACAGCCGATTTTCAAAGTGTTTAGTGCCCACAACTCCCATTGCCTTATTTGGAGTTGTGGACACAGAATCTTTGAAAGCTAGGTCCTCCATGCCACTATAGGCACCCAAAATCAGAGGCCGCTTTTCAAAGCTATCATTAGTGACTTGCTCAAGGTCACCAGGGAAGCCTGCATCGGAGCCCTGAACAGAATTCCGGCCTTCCAATTTCCTTTCTTGTGCCTTAACCAAAAGATGGTCCTTACTCCAGTGGGCACAGCAGTTTGGTGATCTAAGTGCTATATTTCAAAAAAGAAGATAAAGGGGAAAAAAAATAAAGCAAGCAAGGGAGATCAGGAAGAAATAGAATATAATGGATGGATGGGCCTTTCTAACTGGAACATTGATGGATGGTTTTAATATAGAGATTTCTAAAATAAGTGGTGACACTGTGTGTGCTGGTATGCCTAAAATTAGACTGCCCAGCGTTGTTTGGATTAAAGCATACATGTGTTGCACCCCTATCCACCTGCCTGCTTACTTCATGCATGTGAGCTGGGAGGATATTGAGATGCTAAAGAAATTTTCTCTCTCAGATGTTGCTTGTGTCTCCTGTATGGATATATCTGCAACCATGAATGTAAAGCCTTCAGTTTGCTGTTGGTGAGTTAGCCAGCTGAGAATTGAGATTTAAGCAATATTATCTCTTTCTTCTCGATCTGGAGGAAGTTACAAACCAGAATTTTAGATATACAGTACCTGCAAAACTTGCATGTATACATGTTGCTTCCTCATAAACTGTATTTGCACATGCAAAATGGATAATTGTACAGACCAGCAAGTCTATACGAGCAAAGTGAGCTTTCAGGAGCCAGGGGGTGTAAAAGCAGAGTGTGAGGGTATGTCTACACTGCAAAAAAAGATTTGCAGCAGAGAATCTCAGAGCCTGGATCAACTCGGGCTTGCAGGACTCAGGCTAGGGTGCTAAAAATAGCAGTGTAGACATTCGGGCTTGGGCTGGAGCCTGGGCTCTGAAACCTGGGGAGGGGGTGTGTCTCGGAGCCCTCTACTTCTATTTTTAGCCCCATAGTGTGAGTCTTGTGAGCCTGAGTCAACTGACCCAGGCTCTGAGACTCAATGCCATGGCTTTTTTTTTTTTTGGCGCAGTGTAGACATATCCTGAATTTTGAAAACTCAACCCAGGGTAGAAATTTCACAAATTCCTAATTCCCATTTTCAAAAATGACATTGCTATATGGGAGTATGGAACCATGTATACATATTTGAACATTCAAGGCTTACCAAACATCACTGTCCATTTTAAAGGTTGTGATGCACTGGATTTACTTTTAAATTTAAAATTTCTTGTGTAGTTTAAAAAAATACAGATGTCATATGTAGTGAATTAGTTCATGAAAATGTCCTAAAAGGCTGGTTGTTTGGTGGTTGTGGGAATGCTTAGAAATCATTTTCAGCAGGCTCTTTCTCCATTGGTTCAGTGGAGAAGGAAAAGAAACTGACACAAATTACACAGCTTGACTGATGCAGAATACATTTTCATCAGTACTTGATGAGTGACATCGGAGGTCTCCAACCAGAGATCAGAAGAAAACTAAGGGCTAAATTCCTGCAATCCTTATTTATGGAGGCAGCATAGGTCAATGTAGATAGTGAGCTGCAGTGGAAACCTGGTGTGATGGGTTCCCCCTGGGTAGGGTGACCAGATGTCCCGATTTTATAGGGACAGGCCTGATATTTGGGGCTTTGTCCTATATAGGCACCTATTACCCCCCACCCCTGTCCTGATTTTTCACACTTGCTGTCTGGTCACCTTACCCCCAGGGTGCCGTTTGGAACTGAGGTACCACTGAGCCCGCCTGTTCCACCAGCCTGGGCTCCCTTACGCTGTCCTGCTGAGCCAGGCCCTCAAGCCTCCTCCAGCACAAACTCAGGTAGGGACAGAAAGACACAGACATTGAAATCAGCACTGCATGGATAGGCTTCAGCTAGGGAAATACCCAATGCTCAAGTACACACCCCCTCTGGAGTGTAAACCGAAAATTTTATCATCTTGCGCTGCACAGAGAACTGTACAGCATAAACTCATGAAATTCACTCCCTCCCTCCAGGTGGAGGAAGATCTGCACAGCTTTTTGCTCCCCAGTGATGAATTCCACAAACGGTTTTAGAGTAAACAAAAACAAGTTTATTAACTACAAAAGATAGATTTTAAGTGATTATAAGGGATAGCAAACAGATCAAAGTTGATTACTGAGCAAATAAAACAAACACATACTAAGCTTAAAGAAACTGATACAAGTAGCAAATTCTCATCCTAAATGTTGTTTTAGGCAGATTGCAGAGATTCTGCTCTTGCTTGCAGCTTAAAGCTCCAGGTATTTCTTTCACACGCCAGATACCTTTCTAGCTTGGGCTCAGTCCTTCTCCCCCCGTTTGTCTTTGTTTCTTAGATGTTCACAGCAGTCAGCCTGGGCAGGGATTCAGTGAAGAACAACCCTGACCCTGATTATGTCACTCCCCTACCTTAAATAGGTTTTGCATATGGCAGGAACCTTTTGTTTCCAAACTTAGTTCCCACACCAGTCAGTGGAATAACACTGGTATTCCAAGATGGATTCCCGAACTAGGTGACTTGATCACATGACTCTTCAGCCATAACTCAAAATTTATTTGCAGTCTTCACAGGAAAGTGGGAGATTAGCATCTTCAAAGACCTATTGTCCTCACTAATGGTCCATTAAGTTGTTCACAGCTAGCCAGCCAGACTGATTGCATTCAGTCTGGTGGGCGTTCCCCAGGTGCAAACACTTTTTTGTAGTACAGACGTATAGTCAATATTCCTAACTTTAGATACAAAAATGATACATGCATACAAATAGGATAATCATGTTCAGCAAATCATAACCTTTCCAATGATACCTCACATGACCTATCTTGCATAAAATACATTGATTGACACAATCATATTTTAATCTTACTATGAACAATATGGGAAGCAGTGTCATACCTGGATTTTCTTCATAGGAGTGCCATTGTCTCCCTAAGTGACCTTGAGCAAGTTACTCTGGACAAAATTTTCCAACACATCCTCTAATTTTGGGTATCTCCGGTGTTGGATGGTTAACTTCAGACACTCTTGAAATAGGGCTTTTATGGAACTTAAATGGTGTAAATGACTTGTTCTGGCTCCCTGCATATGGGAGAATTTCTCCCGGCATGAGGCAGACTCTTGCATCAACATTTATATACAGTAATGTAACTGAAGACTCTAACAATGCTATATGGGATCATGTTCTTGCTTTGCAGTGGGGAATGATTTCATTCAGTATGCTTCTTGCCTGTTTCAAGAACGTATGTAGGTCTTTTTTCTGTGGATTGTATACTACCGTATAAGATGGCCAGAGTTGGCACAAACACTGGGCAAAATTTGCTAAAGTGACTAAGTGACTTAGGAACTTATTAGTGAAGTTCTAGCCTTACTGAAATTAATAGCAGTGTTCCCATTGACTTCAACTGGGACATGATCTCATCCTAACTTCCATTTTCAACAGTGATGTAGCACTTAAAAGCCTAAGTGACCTATTGACTTTAAATGGACTTAGGCTCCTAAGTCCATCTGGGTGCTCTTGAAAATTTATCCCTGCATGGTTAAGAGGAAAGAATTGTAGCTTTTGGATTCACTGATAAGATGGATAGGTCGAGACAGAGTTTCTCTTCGGGACATCACAATAGGGGCAGAGTTAAGGTGTTTGGGTGACTTAACTGTGCATAATCATACTGTCAAGTGTTGGATTTCTTTAAGTTTAACCTTTAACTCTGATTTTCCCGGATTCCTAATGCTTGGTGGTGTTTGCTTTTTAGTTATTCTTAGATTATTGATATGTAATCTTAGCTCCATCTTAACACAGATCTTTGGGAGTATATTTTACTAGTATTGCTGGTATCTATGGATAACAGCAGTAGTGCAGTTAAAAAAAGTAAATTTGGGTGAAAATAGTTCCTGAAATTGTGATATATGGTCGGATTCCTTTGACAGTCAGTAAATTGGTGGGAAATATCCCAAAATATATTAAATGATTTCTTCAAAAACTGACTAACAAGAAAGGTAAAGTCACGAGGAGCATCATCTAGCACACACTACATTTACTAAATCATACACTCCTTATAGGACATGCTCTTCCTGATGTGTTTCTTGTAGCAGACCTGATACACCACTGGGTTATTACCAATTTACACTAGCTTAACCCCACTGATTTCAGTGAAGTTAAAATGGAGTAATGCAGTGGTGGTTCAGACCTTGTATGTTTAGGCATAAACAATTTGTGCAAGATGAAAAAGCTGAGGGAATCTGCTATTACTTCACTAGCCCAGAGGCTCCTAACTGTAGGGTCTGGCTTCCCTGCGGAGTTAGTCAGGGCTAGGGCTAACTGAAGTGTTGCCTTTCACCGGCCTCTCTCCACACAGATAAATCTCTAACCCAGGCTTGAGGGTGCTTTAAGCCTGAGTTAGCAGGCTTGGCTGTGGGCACAGGCTTGATCTTAGATTTCACTTCAGCCTGGGCTGGCAACCTGCCTACTTTGCAGTGAGAACACAGGCTAATCAAGCCTGGGTACTGTTATTCCTCTGTAGTATCCCATAATTTCACCTGGGATGTACTTTCTTCCACACTGCATTTTAACACGGCATGCTCCATTTCTGCTGAACTTCCATAGCATTTGAACAGAGGTGCTATGCAAGAAATCCTCTTCCTGTGCTCCCATTTGGCCAGGAGCTGTGGAATTATGTCAGGAAGATCCATAATTTGGGGAAATATACCCAGAATGACATTTGTATGGTTAGTGGACAGGAAAGAAGCGGAGAGGCGGAGCAGTCAGACAGATGTGCTACGAATCACTCTGTGGTTTGCAGACTGAATTCCTTAATCACATTCTCATTAAAAGTTCTTGCTGCCAATTGCTGTTTCATTTTACCTTCAGAGCTGATGTGTTAATCACAAATAACTTCCCTTGGAAACTATTTACATAAAGTATTGTTCTTGTGGCCTTGCCACAGACAGAAGTTACATGCTAGGCAAAAGAGCAAGAAAACGCACCCTGCAAATGAATTCATAAAGAAGTCCAGTTTAATGCACCACTAAGAACTATGGAATGTCCAACTATAAGTCCATCCAGCACATGGCCTTGTACAGCACCAGTGTGGGTGCAGTTACACAGATCTGGCATGGGTAGAGCTTTGCATGGGGAGGGTCCATCTGTACTAGTCAAGCCATGGTGAACTCTGCACTGAAGACATAGAAGTGTGAAACACTTGATGGAGGTCTGCAGAGAGCTGGCTGGTCATATGATGTTGGTTCTCTTCCTTGTTTTCAGCTACCAAATTGTAGTAAAAAAAGAGCTAAAAATATAATGAGTATTTTACTTTTTCAAATACATGATTTCTGTGATTATCACGTGGCGGTATTTTGGTTGCAAATGGATGTCCTACAAGACAATGTTTCTATTCAGATGTGGTCCATGCTATGACAAAATTCAAGAGTCCCTGCACTTGGATATTTACAAAATCTGTTATGCCTCTTTTCATACATAGTCTACTAGATACTTGACTGCCATCTGGCTGGAATTAGTACATTTTAAAAAAGTTTTCAGTATACTGCAGTTAATGTTTAGGATATAGCTTCTCAATTACCAACTTTTCCCAGGGTATTTAGGTGTCCTGCTATAAAATCTACATTTTACAACATTTTTTTCCTATATAGCACCCAGGGCACAACTGTGGCAATAAAAGGATTTTTTCCTACTTGGATGGTAATAAGATTATTTTAAGTCTTTGTGACTTGCTTGATTGAATGTTATTTCTCTCTGACAACCATGTGTTTTATTGGCCATCAGTGCACACATGATTCAGAATCAATTTGGTTTGGTGTCCAGCCTTTTGCAGCCCTGTCTACATATAATACATGGGTAAATTTTTCAGTTTGACTTGCAAAGTGACTTATGTGCTGTTGAAAATATTACCCTGTGATCGTGTGGGGCAACAAGGCCTAGAGCTTAAAAGTTGTCTAAGAGTGGCAGCTTTGTTCCTGGCCATAGTACCTGTAGCACTGGGTTTTCCGTGCTATCTGCAGTGCTAAAGAAATTCAATCACATTTCCAAATATTTGCCCCAAAAGTACTCTTACCTTTGTCCCAGCAAGGGGTCTCTGACATGCTAAAGAATTTTAGAGGCCATAATTATACAGATGTGATTTGTTGTAAATAACAAATCTGGAGAGAGATTGTAGCTGAAATGAGAAGAATAAATAGTTCATGCCAGATACATCACAGAGATGTCCAATCTTATTCAAAATCTATCAAGATTCAGTAGCCTACTTCGGAGGACGGCACATGTCTACTTTTTATGTATTTTGCTTAAGGGCTTGAATTCTGCTCTGCAGTTTGGGATTATGAGGAAAGAAAAGAAGAACTGAAATATTGTAGGTGATAGTGTGAAATGCAATCCTTTTATTGTAACGCGTTGTCTAAGTGCCACAGAATCATGCTCAGATGATGCAGCCGGATTTAATAATTTATTTCTATATGTGTAAAAAGTGCCCAAAGTAATGTACAAAGCAAGTTCTTAATATATTGTGTCACACTCATTATTTTAAAAGAATGCAGAGATAGGTTTACATTCTTTTCTCTTCTGATCTAACATAACCTCACCAATTGACAATAATTGTGTGGACAAATTTGTCCCTTTCTTTTCTATGGAACGGAGTCCATACATTCTGCTCATTGTACCAATACCTTAGAGAAATAGGGACTTATTTTCAAAGCTTATTTTTGTATAGAGACAAGATGTAAAATGATCAGGAAAAGTACCCTGGAGGTTCTTCACTTTGTCAAAAGATATACTAAAGGTTTCTGCACTGGCCCTGTCCACCTATACTAATGTAAAACAATGAAACAAAAATAATGTAACTTTGAGTGCCAAATAAGACTATTTCTTGTAAATTTCCTATACAAATAGCTACACACAGAGGGTCAATGTACAAACTCCAAATAGGGCTGTGTGGCTACAGAGAAACAGTAGGTGCTATTAAAAGCTTGACATTTATCTCTCACAGTAGTTAAATTTACCATGGTATTTGCGGTATTCCCCAGCCTAAGTATAGGGAATGCCACAAATTCTGTGGAATAGATAATTACTGCAGTGCAAAAAATGTTAGGGTGCTAATGGTGCTCACTGTACCTATAGTTGCACTGGGATTTAGAAATAGATTGTTTGTTAACAAACTTGCAGTTATAAAGCACCTTTTCTCTAAATGGATCAGAAAGAGAATTACAAAGTTGACAGGCTGATTGTACAAACTACCTCCAAAAGAATCACTTTGTTTGTTGGTGCAGAGAATGCTTCCTTCCGCCAACTCTGTCTTGCCTATTTAGGATCTAAACTCTTCTGCACAGTGACTGTGTCTTTCTACTTGTCTGTAGAGCGCCTAGCACAACAGAGGCCCCAGCTGAGATCAGGGCCCCACGTGTAGTTGAAATAATATGGAATTCAGATAGGCAAAATGGAATTTAGCCAGGAAACTAGGATTAGCAACCCTGCTCTTGCAAAATATGCCATATGATTTGCCATGAGCACAGACAGTTGGAACCTTACATTTATTTCTTATCAGAAAGATGGAACCTCCAGCAATGCACTCTCTCCTAGCGCTATGTTGGATACTTGTTCAGTACTGACTCAGCGGGTATAATACCACTTTCTGAATTAAACCACCTCTTCTTGCAGAACCTGAGTTTTCCCTAGATGCCTCCCATTCGAGTACTGAGTCTGAAGCTTCTGAGAACTGATGAGAATTAAGCTTGATTTGGGGTAATGGCAGAAGATATTTTATTTGGATTTGTAGTCATATCAAAACATTACAGACATTCAGATCCAGGCTAGATACATCTTGTGATCTATTAAAAAGGTAATGGACACAAATCATTTCATTTCAAACTTATTAATCCTTGTAACATTTTAATTAGTGGCTTTAAGAAGCTTGAATGCTCAGGCTTTTCTTATCCTCATGGTTTTTAACTGGATTCTCTTCTGTGGGAAGCATAAGGAACTTATTTAAAAGACCTAGAGGTCTGGTAAACATCTTGCAGGCGAGACCTGGCATAATCAATCATACTGTCATTTCTAAGACACAAGAGCCAATCTTCTTGTCCCTGAAATGAATGGTATTCGTCACATACACAAAGGAGAACATTAATAAAAAGTATATATTATAGAATAGTTTTTATTATTCTGATAGTGTTAGAAGAAAGTAGAATTGTGGACTCTTGAACTTGCCATTTCATTTCTATGTCCTTTATCTAAAATTACCTTTTAAAAATGTGTGTATTATTGATATTAAATGAAAAAACTACATTTATGTTTTAAAAGCCTATTGATGTAATGCTATGGGTGCACAGGAGAACAGACAGAAGTTAGGAAATGTACCACTTTAACTTTGTCTTTTCTACATGTGGAATATCTTACAGTTTTTACTTACACCATCACATACGTTTTTGAAATACAACTTTTCACAACCATTGTACCTGGGCACCTGAATAGGAATCTCTGGAGCCAGTTGCAAAGGCCATCTTTGCAGCATAGTAATCCAGCCCCAGGCAACCAATATCAGGTTGCTCTTCCTTTCCCCAAATCCTGAGAGCTTCAGAGCCCCCAGAATGACTTAGCTTTTCCTGCCACTCCAGAATAGCGCATCCAAAGTGTCTCTCAACTTGCCACTTTTCCCACAGAGACCAAAAAAATGGGAGCTTCCCACCTAACCTCCCACCCCAAAATCTCACGTCTCCCTCCTTAGGGCATGGCCTACTCCACCTCATTTCCCCCCTCCTTCCAAGGTTGCCCCCAATGTAGAAGAAAGCTATTCTCCTATTCATAAATCTTTCCCTCTGTGACATTGACAGACCAGTCAACCTGAGTATGACCCATAAGAAATTAGCAAGAGGCATTGAAATGTAATCAAGGCAAAGAGCTGTACTAGACCAGTAGTTCTCAACCAGGGTTACAGGTATCCCTGGAGGTACTCAACTCAGTGTTTCTCACTCTGGGGGTTGCAGCCCCCCGGGGGAGGGGGATGTCTCAGGATGGGTTTAGAGGGGTTGCAAGTGCAGGGCTGGCATTAGGGGGTGGCAAGTAGGGCAATTGCCCAGGTCCCCACACCACAGGGGCGGGTCTTGCAAAGCTAAGTTACATGCTTCAGGCCCGCTGCCTGGGGCTCGGGCTTCAGCCAAGGCTCACAAGCAAAAAAACAGGCTCAAGTATCGCACTGAAATGTAAGTATAATGTTTATATTCCATTCGATTTATTTTATAATTATATAGTAAAAATAAGTAAGCAACTTTTCAGTAATAACATGCTTTGACACTTCTGTATTTGTATGTCTGATTTTGTAAGCAGGTAATTTAAGTAAGGTGAAACTTGGGGTAGGCAAGACAAATCAGACTCCTGAAAGGGATAGAGTAGTCTGGAAAGATTAAGAACCATTGTACTAGGCCAGCAATCATTAACCCATTAATTTGAGGTAATGGAATCAAGAGTAGATGGTAAGTGCCTCTGTCTATGTTTACCTATATCTTGTTAGAAGTTTAACAATGTAACCAGATTAGCTTTTAGATGCTAATTCCCTTTCATGTCTTAATTGCCTTATATTATGCATGTGAATGAAGTTAACCTTACGATCAAAGATGTAAGATACTGCAGGACGCTAATAATATTATCTGCATTGTCTTCAGCTTAACTATCTGTGCTATGAAAAAGTACTGGCTAATTGCCTTATTTGAATGAATACAGCTTGTTTACCTGTGTATGCATAGGGAATAGATTAGCTTCAAAGCAATGGTCCACAGACAGTTTGCACAGCCTAGTGTTCCTCAGGGGAAGGTCTTGCTATGACAAGAGGCTTGCTAGAGAGCTATAAAGTAAAGCCGCAGGCCTGATCCTGCCATTTCAGTTCTGTTTTAACTTTAGCAGGGAAGGTCTAAGACAGAAGACTGAGGTCTCCAGATTTACCCTGGATCACCATGAAATTCTCATGGAAGAACTTGAACAGACTCTACACCTGGACTGCCGATTGTACTATGATCTTTTAAATTGATTCCAAATCAGCAGCCTCAACATCTCTGCTATGAAACTGACCAAAGGACTTTACATATATTTGTATGTATATTGATCTTCTAACCATTTGCAACTCTTTCTTTTTCCTTTTATTGTTAAACCTTTAGTTTTAGTCACTAAAGGATTGGCACTAGCCTGATTATTGGGTAAGATCTGAGACTCTCATTGACCTGGCGATAAGTGTCCAGTCCTTTGGGAATGGTGAACCTCACATATGGTGAATCAGCTTTTCAATAACCCCTCACCATATTAGACATGGCTGTCTAGATGGGAGTCAAGGGCTGAAATACTTAAAGGGGATTGTGTTTGACTTTCTGTTAGCCAGTGTGGTGTTACAGAAGCTGTTTTGTTACTCCTTAGTGAATCCAATTTTAGAATAAACCACCAGTTTGGGGAATTGTCTGCCCTATTTCTTGCAGTCTGCCCTGAATATGGCATTCTCCATGTGACCCATCCTGGCACCTGGTCATGTCCTCTCATGCAGGAGGGCTGTCTGATACAATTTCTATCTAGTCCCGCACCACAGTGGCTGGGGAAAGGGTAAGCATGACAAGGGGAAGAACCTGTTCACCAGAGAGACAAATCCACCTCCAGCCCCTTTCAAGAGGCTGTCTTCATAATTCCAGGAGGGATGGCCTCAAATCTTCTCTAAGCTCACCTGCTGCATTGTCTTGCATAGTGAAACATGCTGTGCTAAATACATTTTCCAGTAAAAGTGAACTCCATCTGCATAGCCTGGATGACTCAGCTACCTGTCTAGTTGGTGTTGTTTGAATTAATTGATCTATCGTAGAACTCCTGTTTTCTCTCATGCCTTGTTTGTCTACATGACAGTCACATTTGATTTCAGACTTTCACTTTGCCATATGTATTGCCTTCATGCCTGTAGGTCATTTTGCACTGACAGTTCAGGTAGCGTGGCACTGTACTCTGATAACTGGTTGGTATAATTAAATTAAATATCCTTCACAAATGTTTATTAAAGCTCTGTAGAAACCTACTTCCCAACTTTTCTCTCTCCCTGGATTATTTTCATGTAATCCTCGACACATCTCTGACAAAAGCACTGGCTCAATATGTTTTACATGATTTAAATGTAATAACAAAACAAGTCTAATGGACTGAATTGTTCATTTTTATCTTATTGGCATACATTTATATGGGGATAGTGTGACGTTGCATCCCATAATGCTTTTATAGAAATATGCTTATGAATGTAAATATGACATAACTGGAATATGTTTTATGCTAGATATGCCATGTAATATACCTTTGCAAAGGTTATGTTCTACTGCATGTATTCATCCTATTTGTATGCATGTATCATTTTTATATCTAAAGTTATGAGCATCGGCTCTATGCTTGTATTTAAAGTGTTTGCTGTAGAAAGCATCTAAGGCAGATTTGATCAACATAGTGTGAAGGGGTTATTCAAGTAAATGGAAGTACTTGGCAAGACACCACCAACTTCCTGAGGAAACTACAATGCATTGGTGATCTTCCAGAACCAGCATCCTGGCCACCAGGGATGCAGAAGCTCTTTACACCAATATTCCACGTAGGATGGACTACAAGCTGTCAGGAACAGTATCCCTGATGAGGCCATGGCACATCTGGTGGCTGAACTTTGTGACTTTGTCCTCACTCACAACCATTTCAGATTTGGGGACAACTTATACCTTCAAGTCAGTGGCACTGCTGTGGGTACCCGCATGGCCCCACAGTATGCCAACATTTTTATGTCTGACTTAGAACAACACTTCCTCAGCTCTCGTCCCCTAGCAACTCTCCTCTACTTGCGCTACATTGATGACATCTTCATCATATGGACCCACGGGAAGGAGGCCCTTGAAGAATTCCACCTGGATTTCAACAATTTCCACCTCACCATCAACCTCAGCCTTGACCAGTCCACACAAGAGGTCCACTTCCTGGACACTACAGTGCAAATAAGTGATGGTCACATAAACACCACCCTATACCGGAAACCTACTGATCGCTATACTTACCTACATGCCTCCAGCTTCCATCCAGGACACATCACACGATCCATTGTCTAAGATACAACCTCATTTGCTCCAATCCCTCAGACAGAGACAAACACCTACAAGATCTTTATCAAGCATTCTTAAAACTACGATACCTGGGGAAGTGAGGAAATAGATTGACAGAGTGAGACGGGTACCCAGAAGTCACCTACTACAGGACAGGCCCAACAAGGAAAATAACAGAACACCACTGGCCATCACATACAGCTAAAAACTCTCCAGCGCATCAACGATCTACAACCTATCCTGGAAAACGATCCCTCACTCTGACAGACCTTGGAAGCAGGCAAATCCTCACTTACAGACAGCCCCTCAAACTGAAGCAAATACTAGCAACTACACATTGACACCACAGAAACACTAACCCAGGAACCAATCACTGTAACAAACCCCGTTGCCTACTCTGTCCCTATATCTACTCTAGCAACACCATCAGAGGACCCAACCATATCAGCCACACCATCAGGGGCTCAATCACCTGCACATCTGTGATATATGCCATCATGTGCCCCGATGCCCCTCTGCCATGTACATTGGCCAAACAGGACAGTCTCTACGTAAAAGAGTAAATGGACATAAATCAAACATCAGGAATGGTAACATACAAAAGCCAGTAGAAGAGCACTTCAATCTCCCTGGACATTATATAACAGCTTTAAAAGTAGCCATCCTTCAACAAAAAAACCTTCAAAAACAGACTTCAAGAGAAACTGCAGCGCTACAATTCATTTGCAAACTTAACACCATTAATTTGCACTTGAATAGGGACTGGGAGTGGCTGGCTCACCACAAAAGCAATTTTCCCTCTCTTGGTATTGACCACTCCTCATCAATTATTGGGAATGGACCACATCCACCATGACTGAATTGGCCTTGTCAACACTGGTTCTCCACTTGTAAGGTAACTCCCTTCTCTTCATATGCCAGTATATTTATGCCTGTATCTGTAATTTTCACTCAATGCATCTGAAGAAGTGGGTTTTTACTCATGAAAGCTTATGCCCAAATAAATCTGTTAGTCTTTAAGGTACCACCGGACTCCTCCTCATTTTTAAGGGAACTGTGTTGTTGGTTTCTGGGTAACCAGTAAAGTATTATAGAAGCTGTTTGGGCTGGCTTAGTAAATCTAAGCATTGGAATTGCCACCAGCTTTGGGGATTGTCTGCCCCATTCTTTGCAGTTTACCCTAATTGAGTAACTTCATTGTAGCTCCCTGTGACCACGGTCACAACTACTAAGACTGCAAGTTTCAGAGCCTTGGTGCCCTGTAGTTAGACAAGTACCGTGCCATGAGGGACTTGGGTTTGATTCTCAGGCCTGATCTCTAAGGCCTTGTCTACTTTGTTACAGGAGTACTCAATTTCTGTATATATGTAAATAGATAAGGTGCCAGTAGATGGCACTGAAGAACATGTGACATAGCTCCTGGGTTTTGTAGGACCAATAAAACTTGTTTTTGTGTACTGCAAATGGCTTCCACGGGCAATTCTTAACATGAGCACTCAACACATACTAGACATTTTCCCCTAAATTTTTCCACTATTATTACCACAATCCTACTCCACCAGTGCTAATAATGGTGGGAAATTTTAAGGAAAAATATCTAATGTCGATACACGCTAAAACTGGCAGGGAATGGAAGAACACAGCGGACACAACATACTTGGTGTCTATCAGGTGGAGAGGGAGTGCAGCTCTTTACTCTGCAGTGACCCCCTATGAAAGGACAAGTAGTTGCAGTGTTGTGCTGGAAAGGGAATTCCAACATGCTTTCCTTTACTAAATGAGTCAACCCCAATGAAAGGGCTGTGAAGGTAGGAAGTAGGAATGTTCCACTGAAGGAAAAAAATTCTCTGCATGTCTTTTTCTCTCATTAAAGAGACTCCAAAAACAGAAAATGAATCTATACCTTAAGGTAGCTTCTAGAGCAAAGCATTAGTGAATGGATGAATATGAAATAATAAAGTCTGGTCACAATCTATAAATGACTCTTTCATGCTCATGCTCTCTGTGTACTAAGTACTGTCTTTCTCAGTGTTACAATAAGAGCAGTGCAATATATTATCTTGGAAACTCACCGACCTCACTGTCCTTCAGCATTTTAAGGGCCAGATCCCTGGGACCAGTTAAACTGCACTATGCATAAGACCTGGAAGCAGGAGGGAGAAGGTGGTTCTAAGCCACATTTCCATGCCTCTGATACTTGGTTTGATAAGAGACTAAGTGGGCATCAACAAAAGTGGTCCACCAGGGACTGTTGCACAACTCTGGAATCCCTGTCACCAGGGCATTCTAGTTCTGCCCTTGACAATGTCCCTGATCTACTCAGAACTACCCTTGAACTGGACAGGGTAGAGCCAGTACTGCCGACTTCACAGTCTGACTTCCACTGGTTAGATTGGAAGAGAAGCTTTGTGAGAAATTTCCTAGGGTGGACGTGGCTTTAATGTAAGCAAGTTATGGAACAGCTGTTTATCAGGTACAGTGTGTTTTTTCTGTGAATCATCGACAGTTCAATTACATTCCTCACAGGAAGGTAGTCACCAGTTTGTTACAGAGAAGTGCGAAAGGACTCACAACCAGCTACAAAGAGGAGTTTCTACATCTAAATTTTAAAATAAGCACTCAGCTGAAAAATGAGGACAAATTTGCATAGGACATGTGTAAATCAATGCAGCCCTTGAGCAATTGTGACCTATGCGTGAAATTACGTGGGCTTCTCTGCTATCGAGAAAAATTAAGTGTAACTTCCGATACCATGGCAACATCATGCATAATGCTGCTTTTCTTAAAGAAAAACACTCAGAAATATATCCTGAACATTTCTGTGTGCTTTTCATTAGGAAATAAGTGCTCCAATGAACTGATGTGTAGTACTCTTAAATCTTTCTCTCTTGCCTCTTTCTCTCCATCTCAAATATTCTTTCAAGAAATATCTGTGACTTCTATTAGATTTTGGCAGAAGTGGATTAGCTTCAGGGTATTTCATAAAGTAAAGATTATCACAAAATCCAGACATGGACACTTCAGTCCTTGTTGGATAGAGAGAATGGAGTATCATAACTGATTTCCATTAGTTAATTATTAAGAGTATTTCCTAAGTCTCAACAATACACTCATAAATATCTTAACTTTGCTTTAGGGCCTGTATACATCTGAATAAAATTGACATTTTGGCTTTTAGAACAGTGTAGTTATTAGTGGAATAAAAGCTTGGGGCTCTCCACTGCCATCCTGGGAATTCTCTATTAAAAAATTCTCACTGTTGGTACAACAAGATGATCTAAGGGATGAGCATTGGGATGTGAAAGTTTTCAGCTCTTGGGGCCTGACTCTCAACCCACTGAGTTCAATGGTCTTTAGATCCGGCTCTAGACACTTGGTTGAATGTGAGAAGTTGATATGGAATGAAAGTAGTTAACATCAGTGGACAGCATGAATTAAATCAGCTGTCTTTGTTCAGTTTCATTCATATCACACAAATAGTGTGTGTCCAACACCACAAAAATCACTCTCAGCACAAACAGCCTGCCTTGTTAATGGCCTGAACAGAAAGGATGAGAAGTAAGCAATGTAACAAGTTAAGCTACCTTCTAAGGCCCTAGCTGTGGTCCCACCAGGTCAGGGATAAGGCATGTGTGTGTAGGATTGTACTGCTTCTACCTATGCTGTACCTTTTCTGTGGATTAAAAGAGACTTCATTCTTCACAGATGTCACTCTGGCATCTTTCATGAACCTTAAATTCACTTTAAGAATGAGGGGAAAAATTCCTTAAACTGGGGAATATATCAAGACAATGGGACAAACTCTTCTTTTATGTAGGTGCCAGATCAATAGTCTACTGAAGTCAATAAAAAGACTCCTATTGATTTCAATGAACTTTGGAATAGGCCCTAAATTTGGAGTAACTTCCTTAATATTTACACCAGTGTAACAGGGTGCAGAATTTATCCCTGTACCTTTAAAATATCTCCATTCCCAATATGAGCCACTGTCTGACCATGGGTACATGTGTAGTTTAAACTGACTGGATGTTTTTAAATTGAATTGTTTATGAATTTTTTTACCTTTAATGAAGGGTAGGGGCCTGATCTCCCCATGCTGTGGGAAGACCCAAGGGAGGGGCTAAAGAGGAAGAAATCTGTGCTGTTCTCTTTGCTAAGTTTCCTCCCAAGTTGTTTCACTGGGAACGCAAGGGAAGGCTTTTCCCCTCCAGCTTCCAGGGGAACAGGCCAGGGCTCTGGCTCCCAGAGAATCCATGGCAGGTTAGGACTATCTTCACTGCTCTGTATCTCTGTCACCCTCCCCACACTTTGGTGGCATGACTCCAATGGTGTATCCCTATCAGGGATTCTCTAGCCAGAGGCTGGGTTCAGAACGCACCTAACAGGCAGTCCTCACTGGACAGGCTGGGGTTCATGCAAAATTCACACACAGCCCTAGGCTAGGGAATGATGCACCTGCACAATACCCCTGCCCTGCCCACATCCCAGCTACTCCTCTCCTGGCTTGCCATCTTCCTGCCTCTTTCCCCCTGCAAGGATCCACAGATCCACTGAAAGCCTTCAGTAGGGCTGATAGAAGGCTGACCCCTTCACCCCCTTCCTTATGTGTGTCTGTGTGTAAGAGTTCTGTATGGAGTGTTCCTGCTGCATGCAGACCTGGGGAGGGATGACTGGGGGCATGGTAACTAAATGGAGAAAAATAAAAATTATAGCATTTCTTTTGCCCTTCTATCCTAACTAGAGTCCCACCCCATAAATTCCTACAGAATTTAATAGCAGTTAAACCATTAGGATTCTATATATCCTATAGAATGTAATAATATCCATCCTATATACTTTTTTCCAACCTTCCCGTAGAATTCTATAGTAGGGATGGCATTCTATATTAAATATTAGGGCATGTTTCAAAAAACAATAGCTATTACGTTTTGTAGGATGATTCCATAATGTAAACACATGCTCATTAGGATTACATGTATATGAAATAAATTACTTTTCTCCCCTACACTTTCTAGCTGCAGAATTCCTGAACAACAGAAAGATTTAAAAAGTAAAAACAGGATTCCTTACTGAGCTCCTGATTTTCACTCCCATTCACAAAAGTAGTTTACGTTCAAATCAATCACTGCACTACCCTAGTTATTTCAATGGACAGCTTCAATGGACTGCTTTAATGTAATGTGAATTCTCTACTGAGACTGGTGAGATGAGAGGGGAGATAAAAGGGGGGCACCAGGAATACTGAAGACATATGGTGGTGTAACAATCAAAACAAAGGAAATTAATTCTGCCATATATCACGGCGCTGAATCGAAAGCAGCTGGGAGCATATAGGGATTCAGCATTTGAATGGAGATGAAAGAAGACAAGGCAAAGCAAAGCACTAGATCCAAAAGAAATGTTTCATGTGACTGAATTTATATTGAAATATTGCAGAATGGCTTCTCACAAACAATTGTACTTTTTTCCTACTGGTGCAAGAAGCCCAGGAGGGAAGTCAAAAGCTACACAGAGCTTAAGAACACAGGGCTGAGTGTTCTCATCATTTGGCCTTATCTGCTCCTATCGTGGGTGTTCTGTAGCATTCATTAATTTTATCTGCCTAGTATTTTGCCATTGGAGATTTTAAAAAGCACAGCTGTAGATTAGATTCTCAGAGAGATTTGAAATCCTGGTCTCACTGAAGTCAATGAGAATTATGCCAATGACTTCTCTGGAGCCCGGATTTCACTCCCTGGGTTTTTTTTTTTTTTTTAAAAAGTCAAGTCCATTTTGATTACTAATCATAACTTCTTTGATTCACAAGAAAAAGGAAAATAGGAATATATGATTTGCCATATTGGGTCAGACCAATGACCCAATCAAGTCTCAAGTCTGGTATCCTGGCTCTGGCCCTGGACAAGCCTTAAGCATCAGAGGAAGGAGACTTCCTCACCCATAATGCATCTAGTCAGTGCTGCATTTGTTTGTGTGTGTTTCTTTAAGACAACAGTCTCTATGGAGTGAGTCAATTTTTCCTCAATGAAAACTTGCTTTCAATTCATGTTGAATTTGTCATTACCGTAGTAGGTGCACATTACTTGGCATCTTTAGAACATAAGGTGTAGTTATTATTTAACATATTAATTTGTATATAGTCCTTTATATTATTTCATGTCCAAAACATTTCTGAAAGGTTTTCTTACTTTAATGAATAAGGAATCTTAGTGTGGGCCGTAATTAGAACCCTAGTTAGATTTGCTCATAAGACAAATACAATTTACTCCTGTGGGTCCAGATAATAAAAACAGACACAAATCCATTGCAGTCAATGGCTCTGTGCCAATTTCCTCCATCTGAGGATTTAGCCCATGGACTTCTGACCAATTTCAAAATTTAAGGTGAGAAAGTTTAGCTTGCGTCAAGATTTGGGGAAATGATTCATCACCCTTTTATTTGATGAATTGTGCCTCTTTCTAACTGCAAATTGTCTGCAAACAGATCACANTTAAGTGAGAAAAAGCTAGAGTAAAAGAATAAAACCATCCTTAGTGGGAAAAGAAATGAAAAAATTCTCCACAAATCATTTAAAAAAAATTATTAAATTTTCAAGAAAAATACAAAAAAAAAAAAAAAAAGTCATGAGAATGACATTTAAATCAATGCAACAGATGTGATTTCTGACCGGACAATGAAATGCAAACATGCACCTTGGTAGCTCTATTGTTTTAGCTTCTGTCTTCTTTTTGCAAGCTGTGACACAGGAAAGGGCTTGTGCACGACCATAAAATCAGTGCATGCTAGTTACAAATGTAATCTGAAAAGGTTGGGTCAGATTCTCTGCTGGCCTCGACCTTGGCTCAAACACAATGTCTTTCCTAAAAACAATGGGCCAAAATCTCCATTGACATAGCTCCTGTGGAACTTTCTGACTTTTTTTCTCCTGAATTGTTTTATATGATTTTTACTTTTATTTTTGAACAAATAGATGATTATTTATTATATGTATGATTGTAGCACCTAGGAGCCCAAGTCATGGAGCAGCACCCCATTGTGCTAAGCCCTGTACAAACATAGCACCAAAAGATGGTCACTGCTCCAAAGAAAATACAATCTAAGTATAAAACAAGTGACAGTAAATGGATACAGACAGACAGGGGAGAACAAAGAAACAATGAGCCAATATAGTCCAACTACACAAGACAGACACGGGGTCGAGGAAGGGGAGTGTCACCGAGTGACCGGCCCCTTTAAGAGGGAGCAGGATACTGTGCATCTGTGACTGGTTATCTGAAACCCAATTAGGTTTAAAAGCGGGCACCTGGGCCCTATAGGGGAGGAGACCAGGTGAGCTGGAGACCTAGGGAGCTGTCTGAGAGAGATACAGAGAAGGGCAGAAGAGAGCTGTGTGGCAGAGACAGGGATGCTGCTGACAGCAGGAATTTCTACAGGTGGTCTTCCCTGGGAATAGGGAGGAATTGGCTAGGAGACTAGCCAAAGGCCTAGCCTGCTGACTTTCCTGATGAGGAGAGCCAGTGCTGGCAGGCTGAAAAGGGATGAGTGATTGGATTGTATTTTGGGTTCAAGAATCATGAGACTGGTCACTCTCAGGTGGATAGCCTGGAAGGTGGGGCATAGGGGGTGGCGGGTGGGGGAGTCCTGGAACAAGGGCAGAAAGGATCTGGGAACCCAGTGTTAGTGGATTTACAGGTGGGTGACCTGGAAGTGATGTCCCTGGAGAGGGGAATGGAAAATTGCTGCATCTTGATACGTGGGAATTGGGAGAACAGTTTTACTTTGAGGATTCTATGGACTAGTGTATGTGTACAGTATGTGAAACAATTATGCCCAGGCTGGACTCTGAGTTGGACAGTCAGGAAGATGGTGCTCTCTTTATGGTTGGACTGAGGGGACATTGATGTAGGGGCATGTGTTGTGTCATAGCCTGCTGCTGGATGGTGTCCCAGGAGGGGCTGCCTTGCAATACACACTGCAAGCAGAGTCATTACACACAAGCAGAGTGAACAATATGATGGCAGCAAATGTCATATGAGTCCCATGATATTTTCCGTTGGGTGTGTTTTTAGTTAGGAGGGGATCAGCTAAATGGAAAGAGAAGGGGAGGAGAGGGTCGGAGAAGCAAGTGTGGAGCCAAGCAGAGGGAAAGAGGGAGGGTTGGAGAAAACAGTCAATCAGCACAGAGCAGAGAAAGTCTGGCCCTTGGTACTTACTGACCGTTATGGCTAATCAAAATCCCACCAAATTTTCACTTCTGTTTTTTCAGGTTTTAATTGAAAATTGAATTTTTGAAAAAAATATAGTTGAAAATTCAAAATTTGGAACATCTTGACCAGCTCTTCTGACTGTCATATCATCTTGTGTATACAAAAAGTATGATGTTTATGCTTTCTAGTTTCATCTTGTTAACAGAATAGCCATTTGTTTGTATATGTCAAAGTGGAATTAATCTGGACTGTTCACTTAACACAGCTTGTCTCAATCCTTATTCATCAATTAGGTGCAGCAGAGCCCAAGATGTCCTACATCATATAAAATATCTTTCGGAAATGTTTTCTTACAGACTCTACAATAGTCTGCTTGAATATTTTTTCACTCTTCTATTGCAGGAGGCAGGTCTGAGGTTCAACACTTGTGTAAAAGACAGCAGCTCACTACCCTCTCTGTTTTCAAAGGCAATCAAACTCTGATCCACAGAATTCCTGATCTTGAGGATACACAATGGGTAATATAATAAGATGAACATTTTTTAATGGCTAAGTTAGTTCAGAAATATTTATAATATACATGATCAGACATGGGGCTAGATTTTGCTCACTTATTCCAATGTAAAACTGGAGTAACTCCATTGAAATACAGAAGACCCTGAGAGTTACAAACTGACCAGTCAACCACACACTTCATTTAGAACCGGAAGTACGCAATCAGGCAGCAGCAAAGACCAAAAAAAAAAAAAAAAAAAAAAAAAAAGGGCAAATACTGTGTTAAACGTAATACAGTAATGTGTTAAACGTAAACTACTAAAAAAAAGGGGGAGGGGGAAAGCAGCATTTTTCTTCTGCGTAGTAAAGATTCAAAGCTGTATTAAGTCAATATTCAGTTGTAAACTTTTGAAAGAACAACCATGACGTTTTGTTCAAAGTTTCAAACATTTCGGAGTTACGAACAACTTCCATTCCTGAGTTGTTTGTAACTCTGAGGTTCTACTGTAAGTGGAATTGTTCCACATTTACACAAGTGTAAATGAGAGGAAAATCAGGCACTGTGTCTAAAGCCAAACTATACCAAATTATCAGAAAAATACACAGTATGTTAAATACACTCTGCATTCTAATTAATTGAACACCATGAGCAAATGACCACAGGTCAAATTATGCCCTTGGAAATACTCCTACAACCACATGTAAATTAATGGAGTTGCATGGATGTTAGCAAGAGAAGTACTTAGCTCTAAAAGAAAAATTATTATTTTTCTCATTTTTTGTTTTAATCAAATTTTTAGTTACTTCACTAGCTCCGCATTGTGCTCTGCCTCCAGTGCTGTCCGTTTGCTGAATCAGAAAGAAGACTGAGTCACTTTAAACTCAGGCTATTTATTCCAAAAATCTTTCTTTGTCTGTTGGTCTCTGGAGAATCCAGTTTGAACTAGTGTATACCAGCCTATCCAAGTGGTGGTTGCTTCTTGGAGGTGTTACAATCTGAGTGAATTTGCCTAATCAGCCCTCCACTGTTCTTAGTTTCTGGAGGAGCTGCAGTCACCTTCCCTCACAGAGTTATATACAACTCATAGCCCACAATGATGCATAAGTATGATACAGTAAGATCTCCCAAAGGTATTGCAGGAAATTGCCATATCTGTCACAGTATTTTCAAGGAAATGCTTTTCAACCTATACACCAACAGTAACCTTAGCGATTGTCATCAGAGCTCTGTCTTTGGGTGGGAGAGGAAAGTTACTGGCAGTGGTCTTTCTATTTTAAGGTCAACAAAGATTAAAAAATATTCTAAAGCAGAATTACATTTTGTGATTATTCTTAGGCAAGGTGATTGAAAATGTGTTCTACCGCTCATTCAGATATTAACAAATAAGTAAGATAGAGAGAACTACAAGAAACTAACTTATTTAACTAGTAAACATGAGTTATTAAGTAAAGTTAGTGATTGAAGGACTACTTAAAGTTCTTCTTCGCTCACCACCCAGTCCTTTTACTAAGTTCTATTCTTATTGGAATAGAAATGACTGAGTTATAGATCTGCAGTCCTCTCTGAGCAGATGAAAAATCTTGAAAGGCCACTAAGATGTTTACGGTAAAGGATCTTAAGCATCCCCTGAAGCTGTTGACTGAGTTAAACTATTATATCAGAACTGCTGCACTGAATGGTTTTTGGAAGTTGGAGGCCTCAGTAATTAAATGGATGTGGCAATCACTTTCCCCCTTTCAAGCAGTCATCCAGTGTCACAGTACTGCAGAGAAAGCAGTTCATTTAAAACACACAACCAGCAATTCTTTCACCTTTGTGCTCCATCTTGTATGCGTGGGCTGTGCTTATGGCACTGTAGAATCTCTGCAAAAATAAAATGAGTTCAACTTATTCCGGGCCAGGTTGTGACTGACCCCTGTGGGGTTGAGGGAGGGGCAAGAAGTCCATTACCCATTGCTTCCCTCATGAAGGAGCCAACCATGAAAGCAGTGACTCCTCCCAGCTGGCAGCCCTACGGTGTTAGCCACCTTACTGGTGAAGAGAAGTGTGTGTGTGTGGGGTGGGACATGCCTCCACCTCCTCTGTACTGGCTATCAGAGCCCTTTGGGCAGGTGGAAGAATCTCTCTGAAGGAGTATAGCACTGTGCACATTCCTCCTGTGTGCTGAGGAACTCCAGAAGGCAGTATGTTGTCTGGAGGCACAAAATTTCTTACTGTTCCCACTGGCATGGTGCTTCTCTACACTGAGCCAACACTTGGCTTTGACTAAAAGCCATGCCAGAGATCTTATATATTTTAAGGCCAGGAACTTGGCTGGAGCTATGCTAATTTACACCAGTTAAGGATCTGGCCAGTGAATCTAAAAATGTCAACAAGGCCAGATCACAATTTCAGTTCATTTTATAAATGAAAAGGCTTTTAAAATCCTTTAAAACCAGCTCCTGAGATGGTCATAAAATACATAACTCATGAACTACCCCAAGTAGGAGAAAAGCTAAATAAATAAAAAAGTAGATCTCGTTTGTTTTCCATAAACACATATAGGCAGAAACTCAAAGGTGAAAGAACTGGGATTTCTAAAAATATGCTCCATATGTAGCACTGTGACACCTGATGAGAGCTTGATAGCAGGGGGGGAAAGTGTGACATCTATTTAATTGCAGTCTTCTAACTTCTAAAAACTGACTCAATTCAGTGGGTTACCATTTACCAACATTTTGCCATTCCAGTTCAACTTTACCATACAAATAGCCACTGTGTCCACTGAGACCTTGTGGAGGAACAGATTGTAATCTCAGGTGGCTGGCATGTATTGTCACATACAGTGAGTATGCTTTTGAACTCCGACTGAATTTCTAGAACTTGGTCAAAAAAATGGATAAAATGTTTTCCCAAAAACATTGAAGACATTTTCATTCCATGAGTTCCAAAAAGGAATTTTTTTTGTTCAACATTTTTGCCTAAACTTTTATAAAAAAATTCCAGTTAAACACATTTTCAGTTTATTTTCATTTTTCTTTCCTATTTTATTTTCTTCCCCCATGCCCTTAACTATTTTTTCTTTTTAAATTTTAAAAAAGGAATAAAGTGGGGGGAAAAGAAAAGGAATAATGATAAAATAAAATCCGCCTCTCCTTTCAAAATAGCTACATTTAACATTTTCTAGTGCCGTAAAAATCTTTTAGAAGAAACACATATTTATGAATATTTCTTATTTAAAAAATAGGTCTTTTTTAATGCAAATTTGTCATTTAAAAAATGTAAATCAGCCCAGCTGGTTTCATTTCATTGTGACTTATCTGATGTCAGTTGTGGCTACTTCTGCTTTACCCTGGTGTAGTCGATATCAGAATCAGTGCCCATTGTCTCAAATAGTTTGCTACTATGCACCTGGGCTCAGTGGCTGTAGTGTGTGTTTTGAAATGGGGGGCAATGAGCTGTGGTACTGCAACTGGACCCATGCTGTAGAAAGCAGTTTATTAAGCCCGAAGGATTATTCTGCCTATTTCCCAGTTACCCTGTGCCTGCATGTATGTTAGTGTGCTTAGGAGTTACCACAGTGTAAGGTGACTGTATTTTCATAGTTAAAAGCCAGAACACCTTTAGAGCAATATTTTATTATATGAGATAGCTGTAGAAAGCATGCTTTTCTTTCTTAATGCGTCTGGTGCTGCTCCTGACAGCTTCTAACTCAACAGCAACAGAGACATTGGAATGGAGGATTTTTTTTCTATTAATATAGTGATATGAATGATTTGATCATGAAATACTGAACAAGTAATCATTAACACTCACTTGAGCAAAAGAATAGATTTATTAGTGTCAACACTCATGAAGTTCTTGGCACCTTGTAACATCATATAAAATACTAGGTCTGTTCAGTTAAACTGGGATGTATACTTCCTTTATCCCAGAGGGTCTGAAATGCCAGAAAGGGCTTAGAATCTTGGGAAATACTAAAGGTTTATCGAAAAAGGAGGGTAATGCCAACACTTGCTTCACTTCTGATTTATGTCCCCTACTTTTTTTTTTAATTTCTTCTCAGTTTTCAGTTCTGTTTTCTCTTTTCAAGGATCCCCGCTAGGTCTCTGCACTTATAAGTTTAAACAAAAGAGAGTTTGCCTGTTAAAGACATTTGAATGCCATTTGAATGTCATGTCTGGTTCAGATAATGCAGTCATATCTGCCTGGCTATGGGGACCCACTCCTCACATGGTCACATTGTAATGTGTATGTGTCATGTGACAGTAGCATGTGGTGTAGATTGCAAACTGCTTTATGATGAGAGAAAGCTCTGCAGCATTGGAGCCCTGCAGGAGATCAAGAAATATCCCTCTGGAAGTCTTCCTGTCCGGAGCTTGTTGCAAGTTGCTCCCCTTCTGTTTAACAGGAAACATCTATCCTCTATTCCCCTCTTACTACAGACACATACTCCACTTCCAAATAAAAGACTTAGGGCATGGCTATACTACCGGCCAGATCGACGGGCAGCGATCGATCCAGCGGGGGTCAATTTATTTTGTCTAGTATAAATGCGATACATTGACTGCTGATCGCTCTAGCGTTGACTCTGGTACTCCACTTCAACGAGAAGTGCAAGGGGAATTGATGGGAGAGTGTCTCCCGTCGACACACTGCAGTGAAGACACCACAGTAAGTAGAGCTAAGTACGTCGACTTCAGCTACGTTATTCACGTAGCTGAAGTTGCATACCTTAGATTGATCTCCCCTCTGTAGTGTAGACCAGCCCTTATTTCTCCCCCTAATTATGGTCTTGAACACCCCTTTCCTCTCCAGCTTGAATGGCATAGGAGTTTATAGAAAACACTCTATGTGGAAAAGTGTGGAGAAGTGCTACATCGGCACAGATGCGGCGTGTCTGGTGAAGATGCTCTATGCCGATGGGAGAGCACTCTCCCATTGGCATAATTACTCCACCTCTGTGAGAGGCAGAAGCTGTCAGTGGGAGAGCATCTCTAGCCGACGTAGTGCCACTGTCGACTTAGGTTGCTGTAACTTGCGTCACTTGGGGAGGATCTCTTTTTCACACCCCTAAGCAATTTAAGTTAGATCGACTTAAGCGGTAGGGTAGAGCTGCCCTGATTCTCAGGCCTTGCAGCTATGGTCCTTAATGAAACAGTTTTGCCGGAGGCCCCTATGTTTACTGGAACTGACTGTGGTGCTAGCCAAGGTTGAGTGGTCCATTCATTTGAGCTTTTGCTAATTGTATGATAAGATTTCAACCAGCTATCAATGCACAGCGAATGGATTGCTCAGTGAAAACACTGTTTGAGCACTCTTAACTACATTATTCTATGAATTTTGCTGTTTTTCATCAAATAACTTGACATTTTTTTTCATTATTTGACCTATTGTGTGGTCAGTAGATAACTGTTCATCAGATAAATTATTTGCTGAATGACAGCCATCTCTTCTTTAAGGTTTCATGGAAGAAATAACTTTTGAGGATGGGTTTCTGTATTAGGATATAAATGATGAATTTGGATATTTACAATGTAACACTTTAATTATTTAAATGTATTCTAATTAACTGTCCAATTCACACACAGGGATAGAAACACAAAAATGGAAAGACATTGTTTTAATATTTATGTGAAACACATTTTACATGAAGAGTAGCAAATATTCATATTTAATAATTCTGCAGACACTTACACCTGGGTGGATATTGGATTGTATGGATGTATCTTATGACAGATTTTGGTTCCATGGCTTTATCTTCTGTTACATAAAATTGCCAGATCGTTCTGATTTTAAAATCCACTAGGGGAACAATGCATATATCTATATGAGTGTATATGATTAAAGTACTGCAAGATAGGATGAAATTATTAAATACACACTGTGGTCTGGCAAAAACAGGTACCAGATGTTATGCACAGCAAAATATGTTTACTATATACCTGTGGGTCTTGAAGTAAAGTATTACCTTTCTAACAGCTGGTATATTTCAGAACATCTGAAAGTTGCACACAATGGACAGATACTATCTGATTACTGGATGCTATACTAAGTAAATTTCAGCTGAAATGTTACAGTGGGAATGATAAGTGACATGAAAAAATGAAGAGCATCTATAATGTACAAGAGATACTAATTACATCAAACTATTTTATGACTAATTTGTAGATTGCTAGCCATGCAAAACAAGCTTGCTTAAAATAGTTACAAATGTCATAAATAATTTATTCTCTAGTTTTTGTTGCTAGACAAAAAATACACTGAGCTTCAACTAAAATGTGTTGACATGTTGGCTTGTATAAAATAATAAATACTTCTGTACTGTTTCCTTAGGGAGCTGTCATTAAAAAACCTTTCTCTCTCTCTTTTTAAATAGACTGATAGATAATTTGGTTAAATTGACATGTACAACATTAAGATCCCCAATCCTGCAGAAATATAAAGTTGTGTGTAACTCTATGTACATGAATAGTCCCATTTGTAAATGAGCTTACTTGTGTGCATAAAGATGTGGACATACTTAGATGTTTAAAGAATCAGGCGTAAGTGGCCATTCTGCAAAATGCTGAGTACCTTGCGCAAGATGTTTAGAACCCCCAAATCACATTACTGACAGGGATTCTCTTCAGTAGTAATTGGGGAAACTCAGCTTTTTGCTGGTTTGAATCCTTGATAATTTACAAATCTATTCCAATTTTTGTAGATGGTTTAATAGCTGGAAATGCTGTTAGTTAAGATTACCCATGTATTTCCATTATAACTCCTTATTTGCCGTCACACATAATTTACCCAAATTTTTACCTCTTGGGCTGAAGCTTTTCAGATCAAACATCTGCCTGAAGATGATTTTTTTTAATTTGGGGTTTGACAGAGTAGGGTGAGGCAATTTTCAGAATGAGGAGAGTGGTGGAAAAATACACTTTCCCTATTAAATATCTGTATCTATATAGATATAGATAGTGACCTTTGCTTGACCAGCTGTACGGTGGAGACAGCTTAAGGAAATAAAGCATTATTTGGCAGGGAGGGAGGGGCTTTATTGCTGAGAAGTTTCTTTTACTGTTCTGATGAAAATTAGGCTGAGTTATTAGGCTTTGAAAATGACGCTGTGCACATGTGATAAGGACCTGACAGCAAAACACTTGAACATGTGCTCAAAGTTAAGCTAATACGTAAATGTCTTCTGAACAGGAATGATTTTCTGAACTAGGGACATGGCTAAATGCTTTACTGTATCAGCGCCTAAGGACTTAATTTGATCAGGCAGACACTTAAGTACATGCATATCTTTTCTCATGTGAATAGAATAGTTGAGTTCAATTGGAGCAGGGAACTGGAGCTAGTCAACAGTTTTCATTTGAAAATTTTATTTGGAAGAAAATTTTTATGTTGTCCAAATGGACAAAGGAAATGTTAGTTTGCAAAGAAAATAAATAATTCAGTTTTTCTGTCAGAAAACCAAAAACCTGAAAACTTATTTTTTTTTAACTTTCAACAACAGACAAGAAGAACATTTGGGGGAAAAAATATTTTTCAGCAACCAACACTTTTGCCTGACCAGCCAATTGTATTCAGTTACTGAAACCCATAATAATTAAAAGGTCTTGAGAACATGACCTATGAAGGAAGGCTGAAAGAACTGGGTTTGTTTAGTTTGGAAAAGAGAAGACTGAGAGGGGACATGATAGCAGTTGTCAGGTATCTAAAAGGGTGTCATAAGGAGGAGGGAGAAAACTTGTTCACCCTAGCCTCTAAGGATAGAACAAGAAGCAATGGGCTTAAACTGCAGCAAGGGAGGTCTAGGTTGGACATTAGGAAAACGTTCCTAACTGTCAGGGTGGTTAAACACTGGAATAAATTGCCTAGGGAGGTTGTGGAATCTCCATCTCTGGAGATATTTAAGAGTAGGTTAGATAAATGTCTATCAGGGATGGTCTAGACAGTATTTGGTCCTGCCATGCGGGCAGGGGACTGGACTCGATGACCTCTCAAGGTCCCTTCCAGTCCTAGAATCTATGAATCTATGAATCTATGAATCTATAATATGACGAACCCTTCCAAATCTCTACAGAAAAATTTCAAAATTAACAATTTTCTTTTTCTTCACAGTTTGCTCCCTTTTCAGCATCAGGCTCTAAATTTTTGACAATAGCAGTATTTTTAAGAACCATCTTCCAGTACTTGTAAGGAAGGTAGAACACCTCTAACTAAACTGCCCCTCTCAATTGCACACTAAAGTATCAATTCATAAAAGCACTTAAGCACATGCTTAAATGCTGTACTGTCTAAAGCTGCTTTTCTGATTTAGACCCAGGAGGCAGTGCTCTGCTCATTCACTGTAATCTTCTATGATGGCCACTGACTGAAGCAAAAACATGAGGCTAATCTGGATGATGGGCTGCCTATGAAAAGCAGTATTTTTTTTAATATCAGGTGAAAGTTGATAGCAGGAATTTATTACCTGCATACCTCTAGTCTTTATATACCCTCTGAAATTCAATCTGTAGAATTCTGTTGCTGCTGCTACATTTTTGTAGTTGAAATCTAGACAGTTTACTTTGGAGTACTGTACTGCTGAACTCAGCTATTGAAATTCTAGTTTTGTTTCATTTTAATGTAAAACCAGCGGGACTGACATGAACATTTTCTGTCCTTCATCGCAGCCAGGGAGAGTAGCCATTGTCGGGTGCAGTACACTGTCAGCCTGGAAAGCTGTTGTTCTGCTGAAAAAAGTTGGTGATGCAACCCCGTGATGCCTTGGAGGCACGTGGGCTGACAGGCAAAAATGCTGGCTAGGTGAATCAGTGTGTGCTAGCTCCTTTCTGAGGCTTTTAAAGAAGTTCAAATTTAAAGCATCACGTAGTTGTTATCAAGCAAGTCTACATAAGTAATTAATAAAAAATAGGAGTCAGGAACAGGGCAGAGCTAGGTCACTAGAATGAAATTCGTATTCTTTCTGAATATGAAGCAGACGTATGCCAATATATACACGCTATTGCTTATTGTTGTCGGACTTACATCACATGCACTTGTATAAAAAAATGAAAATAACCCAACTTCATTTCCCCATGCTAAAGTAAATAAAGATTGTTCTCTGCCATGCACACATATTTATTATATAGATATACACCCGTGTGCATATGTATATATGTGCCATTCATAGAATAATACCACAAAAATAGTAAGAGGGTATGATTAACCCCATATTAGATTGTGATAGCACATTTAATAAAGTAGGGTTCATAAAGATAACAAACTAATAATACTAAAAGCACTTTGCAGTTCTATAGCACCATCTCTGAGCAGGGGATTGGACTAGATGACCTCCTGAGGTCTCTTCCAACCCTAATATTCTACGATTCTATGATCGGTGAGAGAATCTTAAAGTGCTTTACAAATAATAAAATGTAAGGCCAGAAGGGACCACCAGATCATATAGTCTTCCCTCCTGTATATCACAAGCTATTAAATACCACCCAGCCTCCCCCACACCAAGCTCCTCAATCAGAATTAGGCTAAAGTATTGCAGCCCTGAGAAGATTAAATTGTTGTGTCACAGGCAGGGAAGAGAAGGGACTGAGGTGCTCCCAGGCCCCTGCAATGACAGGGAATTGCTTTGCTAAGATACACCAGATGATCCTAGCAAGTGACCAGTGCCCCATGCTGTAGAGAAAAGCAAAATCCCCTCAAGGTCCCTTAACGTTAGTGAACAAAGTGTCCTGCCACCCCATAGTGTGGTTACATTACTAGTGTCATTTAGAAACATTTCAAAGGTTCCAAGAACCAAAACAGTGCCCTGCTTACTTATTCTGGGGAAGCAATGTGGTCTAGTGGATAGAGCTCTAGAGTGGAACACAGGAGATCTGGGTTCTAGTTTGAGCTCTGCTGCTACCCTGCTGGGTGACCTGGGGCAAGTCAGTGCCCTTCTCTGTGCCTCAGTTTCCACAGCTGTAAAATAGGGATAATGATATTGCCTGCCAGTGTTGGCTTATAATCATGAGGGGATATGAAATCTCTACCTCTGCACTTGGGCTGACCTCACTGGTCAAAGGGATATGGCTACACTGAAGCTGGGCGCATGACTCCCAGGATACATGTACACATGAAGCTGGGGGTGTGATTCCCAGCAGGAGGCGATATGCTTGCACTAGTTCTCATTGAGCTAGCACTCTAAAAATACAATATACCCATTGCAGTGCAAGTTGTGAGATGGACTAACTGCCCCCATAATATGCCCATCCAAGCCCTTAGGCACATAGCTAGCCCATCATGCCACTCACACTGCTGTGGCTACACTCTGGTGGTAGCATGCTAGCTCAATCAGCACTAGTCAGGGCCGGCTCCAGGGTTTTTGCCGCCCCAAGCAGCGCAAAAAAAAAAAAAAGCCGCGATCGTGATCTGTGGTGGCAATTCGGCAGGAGGTCCTTCACTCTGAGCGGGAGTGAGGGACCGTCTGCCGAATTGCTGCTGAATAACTGGACGTGCCGCCCCTCTCCGGAGTGGCCGCCCCAAGCACCTGCTTGGCAAGCTGGTGCCTGGAGCCGGCCCTGGCACTAGTGCAAGTATGTCTCCTTGTGCTGGGAATCACACCCCAAGCTCCAAGTTAGAAATACCTCCAGCCTCGGTAGACAGACACATGCTAGCTAACTTGCTAAAAATAGTAGTGTGGACATTGCGGCATGGACTGGCTGCCAAGTAAAAGACCACCTGACCCCATAGATCTGATCTTGGATGAGTAATCCATGTGACTGCCTATGCCACAATGCCCACAAAGCTATTTTTAGTGTGTTAACGGAAGCAGCGCTAGCATGTGTCTAATTACCTGGGTTGGGAGGCAAGTGCAGACATATCCTAGGATGTAGAACTTCACTGCTTAGCAAACATACTTAAGGAGGAAAGGGTATGGCAGGCCCAAATTGGAATGTTCGAGCCTCCCACATCTTCCGTGGCTGGAAAAAGAAACCCTATATTGCGATTTCAGACTTTTCTACTGAAAATAAATAATCCAGTGGTTCTGTGGATTGCTAATATTTTCTGACACAAGAGCACATTTACTGGGAAACAAGGTCCTATCTCATCCATTATATAAAGCATGTAAAAAATATTCTGAAATACGAGTGCACTAGTGTAGGTCATAGAAATGCTGGTTCTTTGTAATTAATATAGCAAGAATAATTGCAGAATTAGGGTTTCAGTGGTTTTAGTAGGAAATGACATAATTTCAGCATGTTCTAAGCTTCTCTAACATGTTGGTCATCTTTTTAATTAGTGAATAGTTGTGTTAGATTTTCAGAGAATGCAGGGGTCATTTGCAAGTGGTACCACTGTGTTTATGGCCAAAACCAAATAACAACACTGATAATAAGTAATAAAAAAGCAGAAGGTAGAAGTAAAACAGCTCCACACAAGATTCTTCAAAAGGCTGTTATTTAACAGAAAATGGGCTAAACTATAAAGAAAGATTAAGATAAATTTAGCATGCACATGTCATTTAATAATGTCATTTGAACTTAATATAAGACAAGAGCAGATTTTTCTTGATTTACCATCTTTCCTTGTATGATAGTGAAATCTTATGTTAAAAAAAGACCCCCATCCCCCTATTTGGGGCATTTTCTGAAAATGGGAGAGGAAACTCCATGAGCTAAAACTTGTAGAGTTTCCTTTGAATTCTTTGGGTAGGGGAGAACAGGTTCAGTGTCTTTCCCCCCACTCCCTTGTAGAAAAAGCCACTGATCTTCCCAGATCTGTGTAGATTTGTGGGGAATCTGTTCTGCTGCCCAACTCCCCTATCATAGAGAGCACAGCTCCTGCAGGAGATATACTTGCAGGGATTCTGCTATCTGTGGCTGCCTCTGGAACCACACTCAGGCCATGTCTACACTACAAAGCCTATATTGGAATAGCCCCCAGTACAAAAGGGGTTCTGCCGTCATAGCTGCATCGCCTCCCTGAATGAGGTTAACAAAGCTGAGAGAAGCAAGTTTCTAATGGCATAGTTGTGTCTATACTGAGGGTTTTGTTGGTATAGCTGTCAGCTAGCGGATGTGATTTGCCGTCATAATTTTATAGTGTAAACTAAATCTCAGAGGGTATGTCTACCCAGCAACTAGACACCTGTGGCTAGCCCATGCCAGCTGACTTGGGCTTGTGGGACTCAGGCTGCAGGGCTGTTTCACTGCTGGGCACTTGTGGACCCTGCGATATGGAAGCCTGGAAGTCTACAAAGCAATGAAAGAGCCCCGCAAGCCTGAGCCCCCCAAGCCTGAGTCAGCTGGCACAGGCCAGCTGTGGGTTTTTCTTTGCCGTGTAGAAATACCCAGAGAAGGTGCCACAGCACAGAGTTAATTCTGCTTCAAGCTGTAATATTTTTGCTACTTCCCCCACGCAGGAGTGAAGGTGGGGAAGAAGAATCTGGAGGAACTCAAGTGGCTTCTCTGCACCATCTCCTTGCATCCCATCCCTGTCCCCGTCAAACTTTCCAATGTCAAATCATAAAAACAGGAGCAGTTTATAAGCATATGAATCTAGTTGAAATCAATGGGAGTTTTTCCATTGGCTGCAATGGCTTTGGAACAAAGAATACAGTGACAAAGAATACACTGTTAAGGAAAGTGCACTATCTAATCACTAGTGCTACTCAGTGGGATGGTAAGAAATTAGAAAAAGTCCGAAGCCATGAAGTTCAGATTCAGGCTAGGTCTATACTACCCGCCTGAATCGGCGGGTAGAAATCGACCTCTCGGGGATCGATTTATCGCGTCCCGTCGGGACGTGACAATCGATCCCCGAATCGGCGCTCTTACTCCACCAGCGGAGGTGGTAGTAAGCGCCGCCGACAGAAAGCCGCAGAAGTCGATTTTGCCGCCGTCCTCACAACGGGGTAAGTCGGCTGCGATACGTCGAATTCAGCTACGCTATTCACGTAGCTGAATTTGCGTATCTTAAATCGACTCCCCCCTGTAGTGTAGATGTACCCTGAGGGACTGAAACATCACCAAGGTCAGAGGTTATGTGTTCTGGATCCAGGATTTCATCTTTAGTGGCAAGCAGGCTGGACCACTGGCTTGGAGCCATAGCTAAAAAAAACAAAAGAAAGAAAATGGGAACTCCTGAACATGAACATTTCCAGATCATCTTAAAAGTCAAAACAGGTCTTACACCTGAGGGGCCAAAAATTTACTTTAAAATAAAATGTTTATGAATTGCAACAAGCATCTGACTGTAGATAGCGCAAATTCCCCAACCACCCCTTTTTATAATTTAAGAAAAAGGAGGAAGTGTGTAAAAATACACTGTGCTTTAATGTAAACAAATAAAGAAAACCTATCAAGATGAGAAACTAGATGGAATACAGTGGAATTTAATCAGAAAGCAAAGGGACAAGAAATATATAAAATCCAACCTCAGCATAGCAGGTGGTCCAGGGAAACAAGAGGGCGGCATAAGCTTCTTAACATCCCCAGATTATACAATAACACAATTTTTTTTTAAATCGCTGATTCAGAAAATCAAGGGTATGTTGTCTCTTTCTATTTAAAATCATCATATGCTATAGTCAACAATTTAAACAATTTTTTTTAAATCTGTTTTCAAGCCACAATGACTGAAGCAACTGTGTATAATTCAAATAATGAGCCAGATCTTGTTCCTGTTGCAGTCAATGGTATTTTTGTTTGCATTATTGTCTTCAAAAGAGTAAGATCTCTCGCGCGCTCTCTCTTTCTCTCTCGGTAGCTATATATACGTCACCTGAGATGACATGATTTAAGCAGTGTCTGAGCCAAAATGAAATAATGGAATGTGCATTTAGATTGCAATTTTAGAGAAAAAAACAAAAATTGATAATTACAACGCTACTAAATCTAACAATATTTGTACTTACATTGTTCCAGTTTCTGATTGTTCTGAAGTATGGAATGTAAACATAAATGCATCTAAAGAATTATTTAGGCATTTTCTTTTGCCAAGACATTGCTTTGAATGACAGACTGTATGTGGAGCCCATTAATATTACATGACAAATTTTAAACGGTAAATCTCATACAGAAGAGTTACTTTGCAGCTAGCAGTGAATGAGCTCCTTTCCTATGGCAGTGGTGGCACCTGTGCTGTGATCAGTCCAAAGAGAATATAGGAGTACTTCTAATGAGAACCAGTCTACAGAAATTGAGTAATGTATCTGAGAATGCGAGTCAAGTATTGGCATGAAGAGTGTTTATTTCTGCAAGAATTTGATCTGTACAACAGAAATATCCATAGATCTATATTCAGATATCTGTTATATAAAAATATAGTGAACTATTAACCAGATATTCAAGTCCTGGTTAGCAAATTCAACAAACTTGCTGACACTAACTTGGAATCTCATTGCTGTTTATACACATTAGGCTCTTGAGGATGAAACAAAAAGGTGCAGTATGCTTTTGGCTTGCCGGACCATTTCCAGTGCACACTACACAATTTATACAGGCTTCCTGGGTCCCCAAACAAGCCTGAGAAGGCCATGTAAGGCTAGTCAGAAAACAGGTCATCCCACTGCTCAAGGGCAAACCTCCTACACATCTGTCCACTCTCAGAAGTCGCAGAACAGCTCAGGAGGTGAACACGCACAAATGATCTCTCTTAAAATCTGAACTCTGTTCCAAGACTTGCTGCTATGTGAATACAGATATTATTATGATAACTGTTGTGTGTAGCTCCAACCATAATGGGCCTCTGGTGGGTAATAAAGGTGAAAGAAAGAGAGCTGGGACCTAGACCTGGTTAAAAAAAAAACCCTCTCAAAGCTTTATTTGTGGAGAGAGATGGGATAATACTTTACAATTACTAATTTATTTGATTAATTTTGCTTCTTTTTTCTCTTCATGAGCAGAACATGAATTTCTTGGATTTATTTGTGTTTCAGAATATTCACCAAATAATTCGTCTGGATAATTTTTGGTCTTTAGATTCTTCATGCACAGTTCTATTCCCTGATGAGATGAGTGAAACTATGATTATATTGGTACAAACAATTTTGGTTAAAATTTTAAATGTGCATTGCACAGATATCTTCCAATACTCACGGCATACATTCCTGAGAATAAATGTGCTTACTAAGTTATTTGTAGAAAGTGAAAACAAAAGGGGTGTAAATACAATCAAAGAAAAAAATGTATAAAAATTCAAAACAATATTCATGGACATATTTCTGCAGTTTTGCCCATACTTGTGGTCATAGGGGTATCTCCCATTTTGGAATACTAGGTGAGAATTATTGTCATTAGTGCCCAGTTTGCCATGGTTTTGGATCACAGATATCTTGTGCTATTATGATCAGTGCATTTCACTTCATTGCTGCAGCAAACATCAATAAAATGGGATATTGTGGTTGTTCCTGTACCACAGAGCTCTGTATTATTCAGACCTTTTTTATACAAGGTAAATTAATGAGCAGGTGGTTGAGAGGTTAGGCTTGTAAAGACTTGCTACATCTGTTGCTTTTGGACTGAAAAATGTAGAGATGTAGAGGCACAATTTTGAAGCTAATGGAGTTGACATATTTAAGCCAGAGCTGAATTTAGTACTTGGTCCAGATCCTTAGCTGGAGCAAATCCACAGAGCTCCATTGACTTGACTATTTGATTTTAAATTAAGTACAACAAAACGATGTTAAAAGAACATTAATGTTGCAATGTCAAGCATTTAAAATGCCAGAATTAAGGTTGCCCATGCAGCCTTAATTTGACCAGGTATGTATGCATTATGATACAGTCTTTAATTCCATGATCACATACTATTTTTTTCCACAAAGCCCCTCCCTCATTCAGTGCATAAGATGGATGATGCTCAGTGAAGAGGGAGCTATTCAATATTTATTTTTGTTCTCATAATTCAGTGTGTGATCCCAGGCCTTATTTAATTCACACCATCCAAACCAAACAACAAACACAAAATTATGAATTACTCATGGACTCTTCCCGTAGAATCTAAATGCCTCACAAACATCAGTGAATTTATCTTCACAACAGACTCTGAGGTGAGATGGTATTATTAGTCCTGGTTTACAGATGGGGAACTGAGGTAGAGAGAGATTAAAGTAAACATTGTCAAGTGTCCACTAATTTTGGGTGCCTATCTTGAGATGCATTAAAGCCTTATTTTTCAGAGTAGTTAGTGCTTTATATGTTAAAAGCACAGCTCCAACCAATTTCAAATGCAGTTGTGAATGCTCAGCACTTCTGCCAATAAGGCCGCAGTTGTCTCAAGTTGGGCACACAGAAAATAAGGGACATGCAGTGGCTACTTTTGGTAAAATTGGCTTAAGCTTAACCAGCTTAAGCAGTAATTCCATCATGTGGAAGTGAACCCCACATAGGTCATCTACGGGTTTGGAATTATTGAAACCATAGCATAGTCTACTTGAGCTAATAGAATAATTGGTTATTGGTAGTAGGCTATTATCCTCTGGATGGGTTAGCCACTAGAGGGAGTTGAAACGAACACAATTTGCTGGAGGGGTTCACAGATATTTGCTAGACAGCAGAGGAATGTTGGAACTCAGGAATCCTAGGTTTTGCTCCAGGTTCTGGTGAGGAATATTATCTAATAGGTAAAGACCCTTCTGCCATGATCCAGGCTAGCCCACCCCTTTCTGCTCTGTCCTCTAGCATGTCTTTCTGTCTTTCTTGCCCATTCGTCTATACTCTTCTTCTTCCCTGAAGGAGAAGGTAAGTGGACTTATTGATTAATTAGGAAACAATGCACCATGCATCAAGGATAGGATGGAAGAAATTATGAAGGTGTTCTAAGAGAAACAAATAATAGATGTCTGAGCCGGCACCATTGGCAGAAGGATGGAATAAGAGACGAAAGTATAAAAAAGAGTTGTGAAAGGCCTTGAAGGTGAGGAGAAGAATTTGATACAGTAGAAATTGGGGAATCACTGGAGAATTCATAAAGGATGTGATGTTGCCAGAGCAACATTTTGAAAATTATCTTAGCAGCTGGGTATTGGGTGCTGCCACTGATATGATTTTGCCGGTTTTGAAGTAGCCAGTTTTTAATGTTCCATTGAGTTTATAGGAAGCCACATGGACTGAAAGAATTTCTTGCTGTTCTGGTTCTAACAATCCCTTTGCTTCTCCTAGAGATGAAAATGATCTATCTACTAACAAGACCCAAAGCTGTCATAACCTTCATCAGCTGAAAGAAGTAGGTAGCAGGTACTTTAGAATACTTTCATCTCTCTGTGTATTATATACAAACATATACATTGGTATAGAGAATATGTATCTAGAACTACTTTTTGCTAAAACCAAAATTAGAGACCATGAGACCAAAGGTGATTTGATGAGAAGTGACAAAATTCCAAACTTTTTTTTTATTATCAGCTATCTTGAGAAGAATGTATTATGGCAGGAGAGCTGAAATAAGACATTTTCCTCATTATTTCATCATCCTGTGAACCCCCTTTTCAATCACATGCAGCAACAGTGCTAAGGGGAGGGATCTTTTGCATGCTGATAGTGACACTTACAAATTTTATTTGTTAGTATGAGGTGCAGCTGTTCCCAAAGTCAATCAGATTAGCTCATTTATGTGCCATCTTCCCTTGTGCTGTTGCACCAGCTAGTACAACACATGGCTAGGACAACATGGAGAAATCCATGTCTTGCTGTAATACAGTAAATACATTTTTTCTTAGCAGTGGATAAAGGGAAAGTCTCTACTGTCACATCTGCTCAAGCTTATTTATAAAAAGTGATGTAACTGAGGTCTGCTGCGGTCTGAACTATTTAATACTGCTCATCAAGATTCTTGTATTCTCTCCAAAGTACCTAACTTGAGATCTGGATGTCTATTTTAGTGTTAGATGATGGATTTCCAAAAGACATGGTTTTAGCCAGTCTTAGCAGGAATGGGTGTGTGAGTGTTGAGGAAATAGGAATCAATCTGAACTTTTGTTCCAAACGCTAATCAAACTTTTTTTGAGATTCTAAAGAGTTTAAATACATTTTCTCCTCAATTATTTTGTGCACATATGTACTTCCATGTCTGTCAGAAGCGGAAAAGCTGAAATACTTTAAGTAAAGGAGATCTGCATTTAATTCCTGGCTCTGCCACAGGACTTCCTATGTGAACCTGAGCATGTCAACTAATGCAATTCAGTAGAACTTTATTGTCATGACAATGTAGTCAAAGTGCTTCCAAAGAGTAACAGTGACACTCATTGGCTACCTGTCAGATATTCACCCAGGATATGACTATATACTACATCTGAGGTTTTAGCCGCTGTGTACATTTGTCATTACTGTCCACCCCAGTCCAGTGGAACACCGCTACATAATCTCTGTGCCTCATTTCCACATCTATTTACTTATTGTCTCCCACATTTTGTTTGTCTTATATATCTAGATCATAAGTTTGCTGAAAGCATATTTGATAATGGAACACTCTCAATGCAAATGCTGTATCTGAGAGCCTTATGTGGATTATGGCTGATATCTGCAGGATTGTATAGCCTCTCGCACCCTCCGCCTCCCAGCGTTTCGTGTTACTAAAAAGAAACTACAAGGTTTGCTATCCCTTATAATCACTTAAAATTCACCTTTTGTAGTTAATAAACTTATTTCTTGTTTATAACATAACCCAGTTTGTGCAATTCAAATTTGGTGGGGGCAAGAAGCTGTGCATCTCTCTTTCCACATTGAGGGAGAGGTCAATTTTTATGAGCTTGTGCTGTGCAGATTTTTCTATACAGCGCAAGACAATATTATTTTGGGTTTACTCCCCAAAGGGGGTGTGCACGTGAGTGCTGGGTGAATCCCCGAGCTGATTCTTCACACACAGGGCTGAACTCAGTGTCTCTGTGTCCATTTGCAGCTGGGTGCATCCCTACCTGTGTGTGTGTGCTGGAGAAGGCTTGAGGGCCTGGCACAGCTAGGATATGGTGAGGAAACCCAGGCTGGTGGAACGGGCAGAACCAGTGGGACCCCAGTACATCAGGTGGCATCCAGGATGGGGGCGGGGTTCAACCCGTCACATTATCCTGCTAGGACAACACAATCAAAGTATTCTGAAGATCACTGACCTGGGAAGCAACTAGAATCCATGTAGTGCAGGCAAGAAATTCCAATCTAATATTTACTTATAAATACTACAAATGAAAAGGCTTCGGTATCAATGTTTCAACAAGTGTAAGCCAGATAGAATGTTCCCTCACTCTGCATTTTCTTCTGGAATAACTTGCTACACGTAAAGGTGAATCCCAGACTGGAAACTTTTTCTTAGTCTGAATGGATTCTGGTTGTTTCCTTGACACATCCTCCTGGGCAGTTGGGCTTTTACAGAGCCCTGTCCATAAAATAAAATTGTCCTCTCTTATCTCAAGAGGATGGTGCAATTCCATTACTATGGGTATAAAAGAGTGTTAAATTGCAACCCCTGTGCTCATAGGGGTGGTGAAAAAAACACCTCTATGAATAAAATCTTTTTCTCCTTGCACATATCTCATAGATGTGAGTGAGTGTGTCCCTTGGTTAAGGACTGTGTGATTTAGTCTTGTACCTACAATATATAGGCATGACCAATCTCTTGACACTTAGCTTCATTTGTGAGGAAGGTGATATATTGTACTTGAGGCTGAATCACTATTAAATTATCCCTCTTCTGCCCATCAGTGGGTAGGAATGTCAAAACAGACATCAGCCATTATATATTATAGATCCAGGGGGAGATTTTCAAAGACATAAATAGCAGTAGATGTCTAACTCCCATTGACTTGAAAGGCAATGGAAGTAACTGCCTTGTATGCCTTTAAAAATCTCCCCCATTGTGTATAAATTCTTTCTCTCACTGTTCTCAGGGTTGAAAGTGTTTTAGATGACAGCTGTGGAACATTAAAAGCATCTGGAATGAGAATAAATATGAGGTTCTGAAGACTATTGTTACATCACCAACTACCTTGTAGAAGTACAGTGATTGAATCACAACAGTTGCTGTGACAGAGAGGGCAGTGTCCTGCAATGTCCCGGATAAACCTTATTGAATTAAGTTGAAGTATTTTAGGCATTCCTATTCAAAATGCAAATGCTTAAGGGCTTGGCTTCACTTATGAGTTAGAGCGCATTAAAGCAGCCCCGGGCGCCCTAGCTCACTACCCATCCACACTGGCAAGGCACGTATAGCGCTCTGACTCCCGGGCTAGAGCGCTCCTGGTACTCCACCTCAGCGAGAAGATTAACACTTGGTGCGCATTGGCTAAATTGCCTGGGTGTCTGCGCTCTGATCAGCCTCCGGAAATTCCCATAATCCCCTTAAGTCAAGTGGCCACTCTTGTCATTGTTTTGGAATCACTGCAGGCCATATCCCCCCTCATCTTTTGGAGAGTTTTAACCACACAAAAGGAAAACAAGGAGTGTTTTAAGTGTCTTAACAATTTATTTGGTTCTCAATGTAGTTATAAACTGCTACTAAGGGGCTAAAGGCATTATGATATCAGAAGGAAATCAACCATATATCAGACACTTGAGTTTAGTTTGGTTATAGTCTAAAATCCTATAGATTAAAATACTGTTTTCTTGGGTTTCTCACACCTAAAAAAAGTCACATATCATGAAGATGCAGATAGGCACCTAGTGGGATTTTCAAAATGGCCATCTGTATGTGTAGGTGCCTAAATACCTTTAAAAAATTCCTGACCCTAAGTGCCTAAGTTATGTTAAAAATGAGACTTAGTCCTCTAAATCACATAGCTGCTTTTGAACATTTTATCCATAGTCCTTGCATTTCTACTGAGCAAAGCATGGTGTCAGGATTTCTAGGCAGACTACCCCTTCTGAGACCAATAGTGCATCCCTTTCAAGTGGCAGGTCTGTGCCTCCACTTCCCTTTAGGGTGGGATTCCATAATCCATCCCTTTCTCCAACTGGGTCACCAGGTTACACCTCCCTGGGTACCAGCTGTGCTACCTAGCAGGTCCAACTGCAGTTGGCCCCTGCTGGAGTACTCCTTCAGGTCAGTAGCAGTATGTAGTGTCACAGACACAGGTCTCCAAAACAAAGTACGATTTATTTTTTCCAGATGATAGACAGAGCTTAGAGAAGTAGTTTTAAAAACAATGGAGACCTACACACATACTGTCTTACCTATGCTTGTCGTTCTCCTTAAGTCCTGAGGTGGACACGATTTAGCCTTGATGTCCCCTGTTCTTTCTTGGCACCAAGTTACAGCTTTCTATTTGCAGGCCCTGACTCTGTCAGTCAACGTGCCTGCTGACATTTTCTCCCCTCTCTTTCTGCCAGGGGCACCCATAAGTGGCTTTTGATCTTTTAGGGTCTCAGGTTCCACAAAGCAAATCTGTTAGCTTGCTGGTGCTTGGAAGTGCCATCTCCCGGTAATGGCCCCATTGTTCTTTTAGCTGCCTTGAAGTTGGGTACCCGAGAAGCTGTCTTATCTGTGTCATTGCGTTACCATTCCTGGATTTTTTAACAACTTCCCCTTTACAGCCTCCTTTGATTTAACTATTGGCATTCAGGCAGGGTAATATCATGCAGATACACTGAAGGACATGTTATTTATTAAAACAACTACAAATATTTCCAAGGTCTCCACATATGGTACAGAGTATAATTATTTACAGTGCTACACGATATAAACTATACTAAACCCACATGTTATTAAGATGAATCTTTTCATGGATGTCTCTGTATCCTGTTGTGTCATTTATTGGAAATGTTTTGGTGCAATCATCTCTATTTCCTTCTTGTTTAATTCCATGTCAGCCAATGTCAGGGGCAAAGAATTGCATTTTGCCAGGCTTTCTTCTTGATTAGGCTTTGGCATAGAACTCATCCTTTTCTGGCAATTGGTCTGTCACATTGTAAGGCTTTCTTGTTATGGCTGAAGAGCCTATGTTATTTTTTCTCTCAGCCTATGAAAGCTTGGCTGTTGACACCTCACATACTAAATGTTTCATTGGCCCTAATGATTATTTACTTGTTTTTCATAATGTACCAAAACTTAGCTTCCACATGAACAGCTGTTAGAATTGCATAGACAACAATTATTTGTAGTCGAAGGAGATGCTGGTATAATACAAAATACTAGCAAATTGGCAGTTCCTTGAAGTACATATTAATTCCACCGTTTATGCTGTGGCAAAAAACTAAAAATAAAAAAAAAATCACTCCAGGCATACAAGATTCATAGATTCCATTGTGCTCAGAAGTGCAATATATTAATGATGGACAGTTTGCCCAGAATTACAATTTAGAGGAAAACTGATTTTGAATGGTTCTAGTCCTAATTTGCTGAAGATCAGATTATCATATCTCCTGCACTGTTGCTTGTGGAAGAATGGAGAGCAAGCAAGGAGCCTTATGGGATAGTTGCAAGGGTCTGGAATAGTTGCAGTCCCTCTTCTTGGGTGAGCCACATAGATGGCTCCTGTGGTGCACTTCCAGGGATGCACAGTGGCCTAAAGTGAGCAGGGTTGTCCCCCATCAACCTGACGAGCAGATTAGTCAGACTTCAGCTAGCAGGTTGTGTTGCCTGCCAGTCTCCATGTGCACCAGGCTGCTCAGGGAGGAATTGTGCCCCACTGAGTTGCTTATACCTTTGCCAAACTTTAACCATTCAGCCTGGGTGTTTGCCCGAGGCTGATTGTTTTTGGAAAGTTTCAGTAAAAATGGTTCAGCTGTTTTCAAGAACAAGATTAAAGAATAGTAGGTTGTGTTGTGCATGTAAAAAGAATCTTACAACCATTTTGCTGAAAAGCACTTGCACCCCCCCATGCTATGGAGCAGGGTCTTGAAATTTAGCTTGTGGTTTGCCATGGAGTCAGGGATGAATCTTTTACAGTGCCTGTGAAAAACACCAACGTTTGGCCAGTGTATAAGATTTTGAAAAATCTCGTGTTACACATGGTCAGTAGAGACTTTTTAAAGTTTGGGTGGGACAGAAAGCAGGGCTGAGGAACTGGGGTGGGATGGGGAAAGAGACGGGATTATGACATACACTGGCTAGAAGGGACGGGGCAGAAGGCATTAGGACTGGGATGAATGGGCAGAAAGGACTGTGATCACTCAAGCAGACTGTACTCTAGAACCTGGAATGGAACCCAAGATTTCTGAGTCTCAGCATTCTGTCAGCAAATAGCTGTGACGCTTACTGACAAAGAATAGTTCATCTCCCTCTAGTGGCTGGTTCACATAAAGGATGACAATCTACTATTGTCTATCCACTATCTCCAGTGGCAGTGTTTTGCTGATCGAAAGGTTCTAGCCCTGCTGATGACCCATGTGGTTGTCACTATGATGCTGCATGATGAGATTTGTTTTTTCAGTTTGATTCTTTTTTAAATGTAGGAAATTCCAAACACACACACAGAAAGCAAATTAAAAATCATTAAGGTTGCAAAGTCAAACATGCAAAAGTTAGGAAATGTCAGAATTAAACTTGCCTGTGAAACCTTAATTCAGCCCCCTTGTGCCTACACATTATGATACAAGCTTTAATTACAAGATCATGTACTGTTTTTTTCCCATGGGACCCCTGCCTCAATTAGTGCACAGTGTGGACTGCACTCTAGGGATGAATCAGGAGTGTGCAGTAGAGGAGACTGTTGTCTGTAAGATCCCTGCATCATTTGCTGGAGAAGTTAGAACATGTGCAACAAATGGGGCAGGTAGGGTTGCCAACTTTCTACTCGCACATAACCGAACACCCTTGACCTGCCCACTGCCCCGCTCTTCCTCTGAGGCCCCATCCCCACTCACTCCATTCCCCCCTCCCTCCGGCGCTCACTCTCCCTACCCTCACTCACTCGCTCATTTTCACCGGGCTGACTCAGGAGGTTGGGGTGCGGCGGGGGATGAGGGCTCCAGGGTGGAGCCAGAAATGAGAAGGTCAGAGTGTAGGAGGGGGCTCTTGGCTGAGGTGGGGGGTTAGGATGCAAGAGAGGGTAAGGGCTCTGGCTGGGGGTGCAGGCTCTGATGTGGGGCCAGGGATGAGGGATTTGGGGTACAGGAGGGGGCTCTGGGCTGGGGCTGAGGGGTTCAGAGTGTGGGAGGGGGATCAGGGCTGGGGCAGGGTGTTGGGGCACAGGGGTGGGCTCAGGGGTGCAGGCTCCAGGTGGCGCTTACCTCAAGCAGCTCCTGGAAGCAGTGGAATGTCCCCTCTCTGGCTCCTACACAGAGGTGTGGCCAGGCAGTTCTGTGGGCTGCCCCGTCCACAGGCGCTGCCCCTGGAGCGCCCATTGGCCGTGGTTTCCAGCCAATGGGAGTGGTGGGAGTGCTTGGGGTGGGGGCAGCGTGTGGAGCCCCCCTGCTGCCCCTACATGTAGGAGCTGGAGAGGGGACATGCCGGCTGCTTCCCGGGAGCCACGCGGAGGCTAGCAGGACACCTGCCAGGCCCACTGTGCGGCGCCGCGAATTGAACAGTCAACACCCTAGGGGCAGGTGATTACAGGAAGAGAATGGCTATGTCTTTATGCTTAAGACAGTTGAATGCTGCTGTGGCAAACTGGATGCTATCTCTACTTCTGCCACAAATTTCTTATGTGATGCTGGACAAGTCACTTAAACAAGATTTTTCACAGCTGGTCACTAATTGTGTGTTCCTCATTTTCTGGATGGCCAACTTGAGAGCCTGGGGCCTGATTTTCAGAAATGGTGAGCACTCACAGCTGCAAAATGAAGTCAATGGGACCTGTACTGTGACCAACTTAAGTGCTATAAAATGCTACGTTCTCGTAAAGTCTGAAACTGGGCGCCCAAAATTAATGGACACTCCTGATCTCAATTTCTCTGACCCAGACCTGCAAACATATTTAGATGCCTATCTGCATCTTTAAATGCTAAGGGTATTCTACATAGCAATTAGACACTCACGGCTGGTCCAAGCCAACTGGCTTGCAGGGCTTGGGCTGAGGGGCTGTTTAATTGCAGTTTGGGCTTGCACTGCAGCCTGAGCTCTGGGACCCTTCCACCTTGCACTGCAGCCGGGGCTCGAATGGCTACACTGCAATTAAACAACCCCTTAGCCTGAGCCCTGCCAGCCCAAGTCAGTTCGCATGGACCAGCTGTGGGTTTTCAACTGCAATGTAGACATATCTTTAGTCCTCTACTGAGGCACCACTGACATTTTCAAAACTGCTGCTCAGCTGCTGCTTGGCCATGTAGGCCCATAAGTTCCTGCACAACACCAGCTGCACATTCGCATAAGTCTCGACACTACCTGACAGCTAACAAGCTGCTCAGAGACCTAGCTCAAGCCAAAGCCCCAGAGACCCGAAAGTGGGATTCTTAAACTAGGCAGGGAATACCTGTCTTTCCAGGAGAGCCCAATCCTGTGGGAACACTCTGAGACCTGTCAGACCCAGCAGCAGGTTGGCCAGATGCAGGCCACTGATAGGTGGTGGATGCAGCGCAGCTCCCACATAAAAGACTACTGGAGACACAGAGAAACATACAGCGGGCATGAGAGAGAACTATTGATTGGGAGCATGAGACAGAGAGTGAGTGGAGCGGGGGCAGTTTTGGCAGCTAGGGCATGGACTAACTAAGCCGCTGACCGGTCTTAGGTGCCTAATCCCAGGAGAGGGCTCGCCGCTGAGGATTTTGAGTAGAGCCAGGCTACTATCTCTTGCCTGTCAGCCTGGTGCATAGGTCAGCTGATTAGGGGCCTAAGCATCTCTCCTCCGCATTTCACTACTGACTAACTTAGCTAGCTGGCTTCCACGAATCCCTTTCTTAGCCACCTAACTCTCCTCATGCATTATATGGGGCCCTCTCGGTGCCAGCTAAGAGCTAGGAATGTCACTAGATGGCAGGCCACCAAGGGATTGGGTGTCGCGGTGCTGAGCCGAGCAACACCTAAGTACATTTAAGGATCTGTGCCTCAATTCCCCATCTGTAAAATGGGGATAATAATAGCTCCTCACCTCACAGGGGTAGTATAAAGAAAAGTTTGTTAATGTTTGTGAGATACAATAGACCAGAGACAAACCCATGAGGAAATTAATAATACTGTCTTCAGAACAGGATTTGAATAGTGTGTAGTAAATAAGGCCTAGAGCCATACATTGACCATTAAGGCTAAAACAAAATTTTGACTAGCTGGTCATTAAGTTAGCATCATCTACCTTGTGCACTGAATGAGGCAGGGTGCTGTGGCAAAAATAGTATGTATGTGCAGTATGCATGTCTCTCTCCCTCTCTCACATACACACACACTTTATGCTGTTGATTCCTCCTATCAGGACGACAGCTTTATATACTGTGAGGAATTTAGAAAGCATGTATAAGCCAGAAAGAGAGGCAGTCAGTCAAAGTGATAGACAGGAACTCCTGTGTGCCCCTGTGTATGAGATACATTATACCTTTGAAACTATAGTATTATCAGGTCAAAATGAAGTAGCGAGAGAAAAGGGTCAGTATATTTGAACCTTGATCAAACCTCTTTGGTCCAAGAAGCAGGCAGACAGAAGGTTTTATAATCTATCATTCAAATGCTAAAAAAAATAGCACCAGACAAACAAGCCCAGAGGAATTGCTGTATTTTTTCCTGCTTTTTAGGCAATGTAGTCTTTTAGAAAAGTAACTTCTGATGTGACTTGCTTTGCTCTGACAGCCATTTCTCACACAATTTCTAGGTGCCAAAAAGCAGCATATCAGTATCTGTCTCCATCATCGCAAAGAGAAGGCAGAGGTTTTTAACCCCCTGATGGATTGCTCTAATGTGCATGAAGCTATCGATTGCAACAAACCTTACTGTAACATGTATCAGAATACCACAATGTAATAATCAGTGTGGTCACAGAATATATACAGTTGCTGTCATGATACATGTACCCTAGATGGAAACGAATGATTCTGTAAATTCACTGGGGGCATAAGATGGTTTCTCAAACTGTTTTTATTTATTATTTTATGAGGAATCTTTTACACGCATCAAGGGGCTTTGCAACGTAAAAATGAACAAGTGCCTATATGATGCAATCAATGTATGGAAATCATATTTGGAATAAAGACTCATTTAGCTCCACTTTGGTGGCCTTCTCTACTCTGTGTTTAGTATTGCTCATGCATCCTGGTCTTTCATGGTTTGGCTCAAAACATACAAAAGATTAGTGATGTGAACGCTACAGAAGATGCAGCATTAGGGTTCGTTCCTGCAATGCTTGTGCACAGGCCACGGGGGCTTGTGGCCTGAGGTCCTGGCCAATTTGGGGGCCCCCAGTGCTGGCACTCTGGCCTTGCCCCCAGCTCCTCCTCTCCCCAGCCCCCGGGACTCTGCTCCTCTGCCCTGCTCCACCTCTTCTCCCTGAGGCCCTGGCCAGGCTGGAAGATGGAGACTGTGGTTGGGAGAATGTATTGCCCCCGCCATCCCCTGTGCAGAGGTATATGAGTGGCTCGCCTGAGCCCCACGCGGAGCTGGCCCGAGCCCCCCCTCCCTTCCCTTCCACCCCCACCATGCAGAGCTGGCCCAATCCGTTCTCCCCTCTCGTTGCGCTGCATTGGCCCAAGCTTCTTCCTTGTGCCATGGAGCTGGCCTAAGCCACTTACCCAAGCCGTCCTCCTCCCCCATGCAGGGCTAGCCCAGCCGGAGCCCCACACTCACCTCCTCAGACCCTATTTTGGTACAATTTGGCATGTGTCCCATTTGCTCCTCCCAATTGGTGATCAGTTGGCAAGAGCAAACAGGACAAATGCCTAGTTGTGCCAAAAAGTCGGGTGTCCAGGGCCAAAACAGGATGTATGGTCACCCTAAGCTAGGGGTCCCCAAACTTTTTCAGTTGTGCCACCCAGAGCCGGCTCTATGCACCAGGCACCCAAGCACATGCTTGGGGCGGCACCTGGTAAGGGGCGCGGGGGGG